>NC_041382.1:87098289-87176842 GCF_002162155.2 Triticum dicoccoides
TTATGGAGACTGTCATTACCTCGACTATTGACAATCCGGACTGGGCGAGCATTTTAATCTTACCCACTAGTAGACTGATCTCTGCGTTATCCTCTTCCTCGAGGCTCCGAGGACGCCAGCTATGGCGTTTCTTCAATGGAGCACTTGAAAATTCGAGGAGGCCCATCCGGACTGGGCCGGGAAGAGCGACGTCGTCAATATAAAACCATTCAGAGGTCCACTCTTCGGAAGCTTTCTTCGGTGTGCCGGATAGGTATCCGGTCTCAGCAATGCGCCATATTTCGGCCCCGCCCACTTCAAATATCGATCCCTCGCGGTTGCGCGGGACAAGACAAAACAACCTTCTCCACAGATTAAAATGGGCCTCACAACCCAGGAATAGTTCGCATAAAGCGACATAACCCGCAATGTGCAGGATGGAGGCTGGGGTAAAATTGTGTAGCTGGAGGCCATAATACTCCAGAAGCCCTCAGAGGAATGGTTGAATTGGAAATCCCACGCCCCTCAGCAGATAGGGGATGAAGCACACTCGTTCCCCCGCAAAAGGATTGGGGAAATCCTCCGCCTAGGTTTTGCCGTTGAAGGAAGCCAACCCTGCTCGAACAGGGATCAGATCCGCAGGGGGGAGAAATCCCTGCGTTTGCAACTTCGCCAATTGACTATGGGACACAGAGCACCTCTCCCACTCACCTTTCTCTGGGTTGGAACGGGAGGAGGAGCTGGGAATGCTAGCCATGTTGGAATGGTCTTTCCTGGCAATCTCTGAGGATTTTCTCCGCATGGTGCCAAATGGATCCGAGACCCAATCTCTTTAAATAGACGCTCTTTCTTGCATGGCCAAGGTGTTATTTGTAAAAATACCCTGACCGTCTGCATTCGCCCGACACGTGGAAGTTGAAGTCATCGATGCAGAGAAGCCGAGGGGCATGACCTTGAATTAAAAACCGAATACATTACTTGGAAGCCGTCGGAGGAGGAACCCGCCTTGCAATGCCGAAGACAATCTGCGTGCCGAACACCTCGTCATTGAAGCCTGGTTCGGGGGTACTGAGGGAGTCCTAGACTAAGGGGTCCTCGGGTGTCCAGCCTGTTAGCCATGGGCCGGACTGGTGGGCTATGAAGATACGAAGACCAAAGACTGCACCCGTGTCCGGATAGGACTCTCCTTGGCATGGAAGGCAAGCTTGGCGACTAGATATGAAGGCCTAGCTTGTAGGCACCCGTGTCCGGATTTCTCTCCTTCCGGTGTCTATATAAACCGGAGGACTTAGTTCAGAGGACAAACATGACCATAACCATACAAGCTAGGCCTCTAGGGTTTTAGCCATTATGATCTCGTGGTAGATCAACTCTTGTAATACTCATATTCATCAAGATCAATCAAGCAGGACGTAGGGTATTACCTCCATAGAGAGGGCCCGAACCTGGGTAAAACATTGTGTCCTCTGTCTGCTGTTACCATCGACCTTAGACGCACAGTTCGAGACCCCCTACGCGAGATTCGCCAGTTTTGACACTGACAACCGCCGCTCCACCGCTCTTCGATGGTGTCGAAGAAGACGCCGAAGAGCAATTCGGGCTTCTTCGGCGTGAGGCGGAAGTCCTCCGGTAACTGGGGTGTGGAGTTCTCTGACGCAGGAAGGCGTTAGTGGATCGGCACGTGCCCCTTTGCCCACGAGGCCGCGTGTGCCTATGACGTGGCAGTGTTGCATGCCGAGTGGCCTCGGTCGCACCTATACTTCCCAGAGATCGAGTGTCGGGCGGAAGCGGAGATGCTTGTGCCGCAGGGCATCAACATGAAGGAGATCAGGACGAAGAAGAGGAAGATGAAGAAGCCGTCCGTTGTCGTCAGTGCTGGCGAGACCGACGAGGAGGCGATGGCGAGGTTTGCTCGGGAGCATCCGGAGTACGTCGAGGCCGAGCTGGAGTACTACTGGAAGCGTGAGGCGGAGCAGAAGAAGAAGGGGCCGAAGAAGGAGGACGAGGTCGGTCCCTCGACGGTGATCCCTATCGAGTTCTCTTTCGAGGAGGACTAGGCAGACTTCTCGGACAAGGTGGCGGAGGGGGAGGGGTGCGACGACCCGACGAAGGAGGAGTTCTAGGCGCAGTTCCACAGCTCCGACAATGAGGAGTAGTTTATCTAGTAGTTTGAGTAAGTAGTAGTTGAAGTTCATGGATGAAACTATGTTGAATTTGATGTTTGAACTATGTTGAATGGACTACTAGTATGTCGTTTTAAGAAATTTACATCTTGATTTTGGACCATCTGTTGGAGTTGCTCTTTTGGACCATCTGTTGGAGTTGAGCTTTTTACGTAGCTCCAAAACACACTTTTTGACGATCCAAATTTTACATCTCCGGTTTTGTACTGCCAAATTTTGGACCATCTATTGGAGATGCTCTTAATTTTGAGGATCTGGGCCTTGCATGTATGTGGTCCATCATGCCAAAAAGATTAAATGATTTTCTTCTATGCTCATACAGATAAATAATAATCCCACATCACTTCTTTACGTCTAACCTCACCAGTTCATATAGGTACTCAATGATGATTCAACAAGCAACCACAAAAATCAGCAAACAAAGATGAGGCGTAGTGAATACTCTTATTCACAAGAGGGGGAAGGGAACGGTGGCTACAAAACTGCCATAAGAGCCTAATAATTGATCAAAGAAAGATCAAAGAGATCTGAAGGATGAAAACAAGCAAGCTACAGCCAAGCAAGGCGTCGGAGCAGAGGCCGTCGGATCTGGGGTGGTAGCGCCCGTGGAATAAATATTTCTTGAGGGACAAGGTATTTGGAGCTCATCAACTTGCTGACAATTAAAATATTCCTCAACTCTGGATGGCACCAATGTCGTTGGCGAGACGCGGAGGAGAGAGGGAGGGGTGAAGAGTAGAGAGAGAATGTGACAATAGTGCATCCTGCTCACATCCTGTTTTGCCCCGCACGCCAGCTGGGGGGATCACCCCCTACGCTTTACCACCTCTCCCGCAACACTGCGCGCCCAAATCTTGATCCCCAACAAGGCGAGATGATGATGTCCAGGGAAGTTGTCATGTTGGCGAGTGGGGTGTGCTCCTACTGCTGGCAGCAACATGTCAACAAAAATAACGACAAGCATTGTAAACTCTTTACCTTTTGGACATCATATTTTTGAAGTGGAAAAGTATAAACATGATTAATGTTAATAGGAATTCCAAGGGAGAGAAGGAGGACCGTAGGGTGAGACAAATGGAAATAAGTGGACGCATGGGAGGTAACAATGTCTCCCGTTGCAACGCACGAGCATTTGTGATAGTTATCCTCTATTGCAATTGCAAAAAATTCTTCCGTTCTAATAATAATATAATAGAAGTACACATATGCACATAAGTAAAAAAGATTACAACCAGGCTGGTGGCTTTGTCCCGAAGAGCTCGATCCCGCTTGTGCTCCCTTTGTGCTCGACATACATGACACCGCGGTCAGTGGGTGCTCGACCGGTGGTGTTGGAGGTTTCAATGGTTTTGCAAATCATGTGGCAATGATGATGGTGGCCAGAGCAGCCGGGTCGCAGCATGTCCTTTGTTGTCAACGGTTCAACATGTCCTGAGTATGAAGTCAGAGCTGCAATGTTGCAACGTGAAATGGCGGCAATGATATCATATGATGGGGGTAGACCAGGCTACACTGGTACAAGACACACTACTTTCTTAGATGAGTCCCGTTACCGAAGTTGGAGCTGTCAGGTCCTCAA
Source organism: Triticum dicoccoides (assembly GCF_002162155.2). Classification (NCBI taxonomy): domain Eukaryota; kingdom Viridiplantae; phylum Streptophyta; class Magnoliopsida; order Poales; family Poaceae; genus Triticum; species Triticum dicoccoides. Next base: position 87,102,031 of record NC_041382.1, read on the forward strand.
CACGTTTGGTCAGTTGTTTAGCATACACCCATGGGGTTCTCATGCTTCGTTCGGTTTTTCCAGACTCCAAAATGGTCTTCGGCAATGAAGTCGGAGTCACTTGCTCGGGAGAAGTGATGACGGTGACACTTTGTAGGCATCTTCAGGGGTGTTCTTCCTTTAAGCAGTGTGTTTGGGTCTTGTGGGTAGCTAGGCCGGCAAGGTGTCCTGTCTTGCGGGTGTGCTGTGGCGGTTTTCATTCGGTTTTCGAAAATTAACTAGACAACTCTTTTATTTATTTTGTAATGAATTGAGATCCTAAGGGAACGACTAAAAAAACAGGTCCACGGTCCACTTAGTGACGACTACATTCAGCGCAGCGAGCCAAAGGTACGTCGTGGTCATGACCTCTCCCTTGCCGGAGCCAGACAAAGTTTGTTGTATTTGACAGTCAAGAAGTCATCATGCTAAGACCCCAAAGGGTCAGTGCATCAAAGCAACAACCACCGTCAACGAATACAACGTTAGATTGGAAGGACCGTACCTACAAACACACCAACAACCATGATCATCAACCAAATCCAGATGATTTTGTCAAAGACTAACACCAACCAGATCCAAAAATATTTGCCACGGACCAATGACTCTATATTTTATGCATTTTTAGAGCTCATTTACATGTTCTCTCCATATAGCATTTCTCATTGAACCAAATATATGTCCATTATGCATGATTTCTGGTTTGCACCCTTTTTATTGTGAGCATTGATACGTCTCCGTCGTATCTACTTTTCCAAACACTTTTGCCCTTGTTTTGGACTCTAACTTGTATGATTTGAATGGAACTAACCCGGACAGACGCTGTTTTCAGCAGAATTGCCATGATGTTGTTTTATGTGCAGAAAACAAAAGTTCTCGGAATGACCTGAAACTCCACGGAATATCTTACAATAAATAATAAAAAATCCTCGCCAAAGATGAAGACCAAGGGTCCCACACCCTTCTCACGAGGGTGGGGGGCGCCCCCCTAGGGCGCGCCCCCTACCTCGTGGGCTCCCTCAAGACCTCCCGACTCCTACTCCAACTCTATATAACTGCTTTCGGGAAGAAAAAAAATAAGAGAGAAGAAATCATCGCGTTTTACGATACGGAGCCGCCGCCAAGCCCTAAAACCTCTCGGGAGGGCTGATCTGGAGTCCGTTCGGGGCTCCGGAGAGGGGGATTCGTCGCTGTCGTCATCATCAACCATCCTCCATCACCAATTTCATGATGCTCACCGCCGTGCGTGAGTAATTCCATCGTAGGCTTGCTGGATGGTGATGGGTTGGATGAGATTCACCATGTAATCTAGTTAGTTTTGTTAGGGTTTGATCCCTAGTATCCACTATGTTCTGAGATTGATGTTGCTATGACTTTGCTATGCTTAATGCTTGTCACTAGGGCCCTAGTGCCATGATTTCAGATCTGAACCTATTATGTTTTCATCAATATATGAGAGTTCTAGATCCTATCTTGCAAGCTATAGTCACCTATTGTGTGTTATGATCCGTTAACCCCGAAGTGACAATAATCGGGATACTTACCGGTGATGACTGTAGTTTGAGGAGTTCATGTATTCACTATGTGCTAATGCTTTGTTCCAGTTCTCTATTAAAAGGAGGCCTTAATATCCCTTAGTTTCTGAGGGAGTCCTGGATTAGGGGGTATCCGGACAGCCGGACTATATCCTTTGACTGGACTGTTGGACTATGAAGATACAAGATTAAAGACTTCGTCCCGTGTCCGGATGAGACTCTCCTTGGCGTGGAAGGCAAGCTTGGCAGTACGGATATGTAGATCTCCTTCCTTGTAACCGGCTCTGTGTAACCCTAGCCCCCTCCGGTGTCTATATAAACCGGAGGGTTTAGTCCGTAGGACCAACAACAACAATCATACCATAGGCTAGCTTCTAGGGTTTAGCCTCTTCGATCTCGTGGTAGATCAACTCTTGTAATACTCATATCATCAAGATCAATCAAGCAGGAGTAGGGTTTTACCTCCATCGAGAGGGCCAATACCTGGGTAAAAACATCGTGTCCCCCGTCTCCTGTTACCATCCGCCTAGACGCACAGTTCGGGACCCCCTACTCGAGATCCGCCGGTTTTGACACCGACACTGGTGCTTTCATTGAGAGTTCCTCTGTGTCGACATCGTTAGGCTGGATGACTCCTTCAATCATCGATAGCGATGCAGTCTGGGGTGAGACTTTTCTCCTCGGACAGATCTTTGTATCCGGCGGCTCCGCACTATGGGCCAACTCGATTGGCCATCTGGAGCAGATCGAGAGTTACGCCCCTGGCCACCAGGTCAGGTTTGGAAGCTTAAACTACACGGCCGACATCCGCGGAGACTTGATTTTCGACGGATTCGAGCCCCTGCCGAGTGCGCCGCACGGTCACGATGAGCATGATTTAGCTCTACCATCGGAGAGTGTTCGGGAGACCGCACCGGCAACCGCTCCGACCCTCAATTCGGAGCTTTGCGCCATCCATGGACGGGTGGATAGACCCCGCCACGGAGGCCGCATTCTCAGCGGCGATCGAGCCGAGTATCGACCTTACCCTTCACGGGAGCCGTGACGCCGAACTGCCGGATTCTTCCCCGGCCACGGACTCCGAACCGCCTGCACCCGTGCCTATCGAATCCAACTGGGCGCCGATCATGGAGTTCACCTCCGCGGACATCCTTCAGCACTCGCCCTTTGGCGACATGCTGAACTCATTAAGGTCTCTCTCCTTGTCAGGAGAGTCCTGGCCGAACTATGGCCGGCCAGATCGGGATGCGGACGACGAAGAAATTCGCCGTCCACCCACCACCCACTTAGTAGCCACTGTGGACGATTTGACCGACATGCTCGCCTTCGACTCCGAAGACATCGACGGTATGGACGACAATGCAGGAGACGAACAGGAGCCACTGCCCACAGGGCACTGGACGCCCACTTCATCATATGATGTATACATGGTGGACACACCCAAAGAAAACAACGACGAGGAATGGAAGGACACAGTGAAGGATCGTTCCCTCGAGAAGCAGTCAAAGCGGCGGCGTAAGTGCCGCTCCAAATCCCTCCTCGGCAGAAACAACGATCATATAGACCCAGCGATAGAGCAGGGTGAGCCAGCGGACGACAAACACGGCATTGAACCACCGTCCGACCACGACAACATGGAGAATCAAACCGAACAACCCGACTCCGGCGGAGATAACAGTCCGGATGACATCACACCGGACAGGCACCCGGAGCAACAGAATACCCATCAAAGGCTTGTTGCCACTGCGAGGAGTCTGAAAAAACAGAAGCAAAGGCTCAGGGCTGCACAAGACACACTCAGAATTATATGGAGTGAAGTACTCAACACTGCAACAAAGTACGGCGGTAGTCGCCACACAAAGAGCTACCCGAAGTGAAAGCTGCTACCTAAATTCGACGAGGAGGCCTTAGATCCCCGCAATCAAAAAACAAAACAGCCATCCGATCGGATAGACGACCTCGTGGCCAACATAGAGTGGCAAACGACGCCGCACACAAGCCAGTATGCGATCCACGTGAGGGCTCGCATCAAAAGGACAACGCAATCAGATCCATCTACGGGCCAAGCAAGCGCGCTCCAGCACGCAATGCAACACAACAAAAATCCGAACACCACGGTACACCCAAATACAGGGGTGCCGCACACCCCCTATGTTTCACCGATGAGGTGCTGGACCATGAATTTCCAGAGGGATTCAAACCCGTAAACATAGAGGCATACGACGGAACGACAGACCCTGGGGTCTAGATTGAGGACTACATCCTCCATATCCACATGGCTCTAGGAGACGATCTCCACGCCATCAAGTACTTACCCCTCAAGCTCAAAGGGCCAGCTCGGCACTGGCTTAAAAGCCTCCCCGAAAACTCCATTGGAAGATGGGAAGAGCTCGAAGACGCTTTTCAGGCAAATTTTCAAGGGACCTATGTCCGACCATCGGATGCAGACAATTTAAGTCATATAACTCAACAGCCCGGAGAGTCAGCCCGAAAGCTTTGGAACAAGTTTCTCACTAAAAAGAACCAAATAGTCGACTGTCCGGACGCCGAAGCCTTAGTAGCTTTCAAGCACAGCGTTCGAGACGAATGTCTTGCCAGACACCTCGGCCAAGAAAAGCCGAGAACAATGGCAGCATTAACAAGCCTCATGACCCGCTTTTGCGCGGGCGAGGACAGCTGGTTAGCCCGATGCAGCACCAGCGACCCAAGTACATCCGAAGTCAGGGACGGAAATGGGAAGCCACGACGCAACAAAAACAAGTGCCGGAATAAAGAAGACAGCCCGAAGAGCACGACGGTAAACGCCGGATTCAGAAGCTCTCGGCTAGGTCAACAAAAGCTGCCCTCCAAAGGCAACAGAGACGAACTGTCCAGCCTGAATAAGATTCTGCACAAACTATGTTAGATCCACAGCACCCCTGATAAACCTGCAAATCATACTCATAGAGAATGTTGGGTCTTCAAGCAGTCCGACAAATGCAACGCCGAACACAAGGGGCAGGATACACCCAGTGAAGACGAGGACAAGCCTCGCAAGCAAAGCACTGGGGAACAGAAGAAATTCCCACCAGAAGTCAAATTAGTAAACGTGTTACACGTGATGAAGGGGAGAAACAAAGAGGCACTCCTAGAGACACATGCCCCAGGGCCTATCACCGCGGAGTTCTGCCACTGTTCGTCCCAACCGATCACCTTTGACCATCGGGATTACTCGGCAAGTATCCGGCATGTAGGATGGGCTGCCTTGGTGTTAGACCCAATAATTGACGGATACCACTTCACACGAGTCCTGATGGACGGCAGCAGTAGTTTAAACCTGATATATCAGGACACAGTCCGCAAAATGGGGATAGAAGCAACAAAAATCAGCCATAGCAATACTACCTTTAAAGGAGTAACGCCAGGTCCAGAAGCCCATTGTACGGGCTCCTTGGTACTAGAGGTTATATTCGGCTTTCCCGATAACTTCCATAGCGAAAAGTTAACCTTCCACATCGCTTCGTTCCAAAGTGGCTATCAAGCACTACTCGGACATGAAGCTTTCACTCGCTTTAATGCAACACCGCATTATGCTTCTCTCATGCTGAAGATGCCCGGTCCACGTGGCATCATTACAGTAAATGGAAATATTGAGCGCTCCTTGCGCGCGGAAGACCGTGCGGCTGCCTTGGCAGCCGCACACTAGACGACCTCACCAACTAGAGCATCTGACAGGTCGTTAAGACCACAGACACGGTTAGACGAGTCCGGTGTAGCTATATATAATTGATACAGGTTTGATGGCTATACCCCTACAACAATACAAGGGGCTCAACGCGTGTGAACAAGTGACAATTAGGCTCAACTTTACTCATCGGGAACTATACATGGTTTATTTAGTATAACCTACCTTTTGCACGACAACTTTTCAACTAAGTTCCTCTCTTTTTCAGATGACCATCATGCTACACCCGTCCAGGATACGGCACAATGGAGACACAGGCGCAGACGTGCAGCAGGGACCCATTCCAAGGATTCTTTTTAGATTAAGACCCTGCATAAACCTTTTTTTACTGTCTCTTGTTAATACACATCCCCCGGATTCTCAGTACAACTGAGAAGGATGCTGACGTATTGGCATGTGGCCACGTCAGAATAGTGCACATACCTAGACACCATGGGCTTATTACAAAGGGCACTGTTTAGCCCGGTTTACATCATAAAGACCGAATACCTTAGGGAGTGTTCGCCGTCACGAGTTTGGCCTTATATGCATCAGCTCTGAATCATGTCTTTGGTCAAATGTTGGGTTTGCCCGGCTCCTGTGTTTTGCTGCCTTACGTTCCGCTCTATCGGCTAGGGCGGCACCAGGAGAACTACTACGATTGTGCCCTGATTCATCCGGATGAACACCTCAGTAGAGAAAGCCAAAAACTAACTGTCATGATATAGCGTGAGACTGGTCAACCACTCGATGACCTAGCGGAATCTTCGGGATTCCTCCGCCTTAACGAAGGACCATTTCCCGGCCAGGCATGTACGTGCCCCGAATTCGGATGAGCGTGGAGCCACCAGGGGCTATATAGTAGCCCCACTGTCAAACTCCTCTGGCTAAGCGAAAGTGTTAAAGCATTATAGTCCGATTGCTTAGTTCGCTGCGCTATCACCTCCTTAATGGACCAAGACGTTGGATCAAGTGTGAACATGTGTCTTCTGCGAGCACCCCCGCATTATATGCATGGGGGCTGAAGCCGACGACTGCGATCTTTCAGGTTATATACATATATATACATAAACGGTCGCACAGGAGGCATCATAGTACTTTCGGGCAAAAGTATAAAAACAGCCTTGATAAACTCAATAAAACATTGTTTTTCAATGGAAATACATGTCATTAGAACATAATATTCTTCGAGCACTGCGCTTCTATTGAATGAGCGCCCTCAAGAACTTCTCGAAAGTAGTGCTCGGCAGGTACTCGACTCTCGTCCGAATCTTGGGCTGCAATGGCAGTGGCCTCCATCTCCGCCCAGTATGTCTTCACACGGGCATGGTCCATCCGCGCACCCTCTACGCACGCTGACCTCTTCATCGCATTGATGTGCGGCACCGCACCAAGGAACTGCTGCACCAAACTAAAATAATTGTTCGGCTTTGGCCTTTCCGGCCACAAATGATCCACAACAGACCTCATGGCAAGTCCGGACAATCTATTCAGCTCGTCCCATTCGGCCAACCGATCAGTCAATGGAAGCGGACGCTCTAGAACGTTAAATTATGACCATAACATCTTGTCCACTTCGCGATCTTTTTGATATCGGAAGTATTCGGCCACATCGGCAGCACTGGCCGCTAAGTCCAGATATGCGTCCGCAGAACTCCACAGTCGGTCCAAAGGGGCGTACCGAGGATCTCCAAACTTCATCCGCAGCATAAAGGACTTCCCAGCCACGATATGCCCGGCTTGACGCAGCTCCTCCTTCATCGCTCCCATTGCAGAGCGGGTGTCTTTGGTCGCCATCGTGGCCTTCTTCAGGTCTGTCCTCTTCGCTCGATCTTCCTTTTCAAGAAGCTCGTAACGGTCAGCGGCGTTCTTCAATTCCACAGCCATCCTGGCTATTTCCTCCTTGTTTTGGCAGTGAGCAGCCTGTTCGGCTTTCAGCTCCTCGATTGCCTTTAGGGCAGCCGCATCGCTTTTCCTGGCTTGTTCTTTGGCTCGGGCAAGTTCCGCCCGAAGGTTCTCCACGGCCGCAGCTTCATCTGCATTCACACACATGTTATAGATACTGGCATCATGCTCCTCTTCCCATGTGTCACCGGAGGAATCACATACCCTGTGCCTCGTCAAGCCGCTTGTTGACAAGTGCGATGTAGGCGTCTACCACGTCAAGCTGCCGCTTTAGCTCGGCAAACTCATCAGTCCGGCTGGCCACCGAACCCTCTGCCACCTACATATTAAGGCGGCACGATTATTCCTGGGACTATGATCCTGTGTGCACTGTCGTCTTCGACAGCACCCAGAGTCTCAGGGGCTACTATCTACACATGGCACATCTAAAAATGTGCGGTATCGTCAAAAATGTACATCATTTCACGTACCGCAAAACCCGTCAGTAGACTCATAAAGGCTTCATGCAACCCGCTTTTGGCGGACGAAATCCTTTCAATCACCGTACCCATCAACGTGCGGTGCTCTTCTGAGATAGCCGCTTGCTCTAGAAGATCCCTCAGTACGTCCGACCGTACACCAGACGGTGCCGGACTCTTTCGATTGCCCTCTTTAAGAGCCGGATACTGAGGACTTCAGGTGGCCATAGGATTATCTTCTGGCCTTGCCAGATCAGGAGAAACCCTCCGTGACGACACCTCCGGGTCGCCCGCCTCATGAGGCGGTATGGCAGGGGGAGGCATTTCGCTCTCCATCATCTCTGGAAGAAGATCCTATGAAGACGAGCTCTGCTGAGAAGGGCTAAGATCCGAACTGCAAGATAAATGCTTCCGTTATTTTCCTCAGAAGTAAGGCGAGATATTTTCATTATTAAGTACCCTTTTACTTATAGCTCGGTGGAGGGCTGATCCCCTTGAGGGCATAGTGCGACCGGGGTATCCCCCAGGGCAGGACCCTCCGGCGAAGATTTCTTCCCCCGTTTGGAGATTGTGGTCTCCGGGTCCTCAGAGGCGTTCCTCTTCCTTCCCTGGGGAAAGGAAGTTTCAGTTCCTCCTCCCTAGTTAACCTCCTTCGCAGAGGTGCTAGCCTCCTTGTCCCCCCATTTATCTTCTCCTGAGGGCGCTTGATAAAGCGCGATTTCCAGCATCCTGGTTAGCACGGGATTTGGTGATGTCTCAGGGAGGGGGGCCGGACACCTGATCAACTTTGCCTTCGCTATCCAATCCTGGTCAAAGAGCGGCTTTTTTAGGGCGACGTTGCGATAAACAACCGGACAGTGTGTTCGGATGCGGGGCTACTTACTTGGGTATCCGGGTGATTGCAGCTCAGACCTGCATCCTCAGTGATTTCCGGACACATTATTTGTGGTTCGAAGATCAATTTGTACATCTCCTCAGGCATCATTCCAAGGAAGTGTTGAATAGCTCGCAGTCCTTCCGGGTTGAATTCCCACATGCGAAGGGGCCGGCGTTTGCAAGGCTGGACTCGACGAACTAGCATAACTTGCACTACCATAACAAGACTGAAATCTCTCTCAAAGAGATCTTGAATACGGCTTTGCAGTATTGGCACGTCCTTGGCTGGACCCCAACTCAGCCCCTTGCTGATCCATGACGTCAGTTGTGGCGGGGAGCCTGAGCGAAAGGTGGGGGCAGCTACCCGCTTGGCACTTCGGGGAGCTGTGATGTAGAACCACTCCCGCTACCACAATCCGGACACCTTTGGGAAGCTACCCCCAGGCCATGAAGCGTCAACAATTTTGCTTATTAAAGCGCCTCAGCACGCTGCGTGCTGCCCCTCGATCATCTTCGGCTTCACATCGAAGGTCTTGAGCCACAGGCCGAAGTGAGGGGTAATGCGGAGGAAGGCCTCACATACGACAATAAATGACGAAATGTGAAGAAGGGAATCCGGGGCCAGATCGTGAAAATCTAGCCCATAATAGAACATAAGACCCCGAACAAAGGGATCCAGAGCGAGGCCTAGTCCTCGGAGGAAGTGAGAGACGAACACGACGCTCTTGTTGGGTTCGGGAGTAGGGACGACCTGCCCTCGGGCGGGCAGCCGATGCGAAATTTCGGCGGTCAGATATCTCGCCTCTCTCAACCTCTTGATGTCCTCCTCCGTGATGGAGGAAGGCATCCACCGACCTTGAAGGTTGGATCCGGACATAGTTGAAGGTTCGAAGCACCTGACCTGAGTTTTGGGTGTTAGAACTCGAGGCGGGGGAAGGATTTCATTGAGCACGAGAGGGAAAAAAGAAAAAGCCGTGTCCCCTTTATAAAGAGGGTGAATATCAAGCGTCCTCCTCGTGGCCGTTTGGGACTTGCCTAAAATCTAGGAGTCCTACCAATAGGCATGGTTGGGTTACCCACGTCCGTATTGATGAGAATCCCGTCATAAAGGGGACACGATCTCTGCTTCGACAAGACATTCCAAGGAAACCGCCCCGCGAAACACGCTGAGGTTGGTTGTGAAAAACGATTCGAATAAAGACCTGGCTGTGGTGTGATGTCACACTACGGGGTACGTCAGCAGATTAGATTTATGGAAATATTATTATCTCTACGGTGGTATGTGTGACGCCCCGTTACGTCCAACAGAGTCAGGCGTAACGGAAGCCGTCACTTTAGAGTTGCGCCAGGATCAGTTAAGGAGAACAGTATCATGTACAAGACGGAGCGGCTGCCATGAGTAGGCAAGCTTTTATTACATTGACACCTCAAGTGTCGACTAAGCCTAAGCGGCCATGACGATAGATCGTCACCCGCCTCTAGTACGAGCCTTTTCGACCAACCATGGAGGGCATCTACTCTTCATAGCCTTGATTGTCGACTTCCTCATAATCATACTCCACTTCTGTATAACCGAAGTCGTTAAAATGACCAGACTCATCATAAGTACCATTCTCTATCGCCTCGGAGTTCTCATAACTCTCTTGCTCTGAAAAACAACATAAGTGCAGCTGAGTACGTATAAAATACGTACTTCACAAGTCGCCGGGAAAAGTGGATGTATGAGTTTTTAAAGAGGAAAAACTTCATCGGCCACGGCTACCACCACCGAGCCATTATCTCAAAATACTATGTAGGTAAAAATATTTTCCCTTAACCCATTTTGTTGAAAACCAAATTTTATTCATAAAATCTACTAGCGACAGAGCGACGTGGGATCTTATATCCTGTGTTAGAGGAAAACCTACACGACGCACTTCCAATCCCGGAAGCTGGGAGTGATATTACATTTACTCTGATCAGAGGTGTACTGCTTTGCCCATAGCATCACTTGGTACAAGTCGTCCATGCGCTACCCATGCGCACGACTAGACCAAGGAACCAGAACCTTTAACCAACCCGTACACTACCTCTGCTTTTCCACCTTGCCTTACTAAAGGCCCGCGGGTCGAGACCCCTGACCGGCGGTCCCGCCCTAGGGTGACTGTACCTACCCGGCTACAGCCACCTTCTCACCCATGCAGAGGCAGCTACTTGGCATGGGTAGTCGGTTCAGCCCGTCCCATTCCAGGTCTATGGTCAGTACGATTTGCACCACTTTTGAAGTAAGTGCCAGTTGGTTGTGTCCTAATGTGATACCCTATGTAGAGGAGCCCGCCATCCAAGCCAACCCTACCCGGGTTGCCTTCACCAACATAAGCTCCCCTACCCACCAAATATTTATTTATAATGTAGCCCTGCCCAGGTCACAACTACTTAATAGAGATACTTCACCTGATTTGGTCCAATTGCCAAATTAGTGGATCCACCTGATCCAAATCTCATTTCATTTATGAAAAATATTTATTTTTAATTCTTATGCAAAATTTTAGAAATGACCCATAGCCCGGAAAACATTTATCAAGACATGGTCAAGGAGATGACGACTTGCCGGATAGTGCTTCGATCAACTCGGAACCACTAGACGTGGCTCCTACGGGTCCGAGATCGACTCCTGATAATTATTTCAGGAACATGTTTATATTATTATTTATTTTCCTAATTAAAAATCTAACATCCAGCAATACGGCCATGTTGAGCAAGCCACATGTAATTAACTAAGTGGTGATACGTCCTAGTGTTCCATTGAGAGATAAAATGCATTAAGCCATCCAAAACAGAGTAGCATGCACGTATGTCATCCAGTCCAGAGAGTGGTAAAAGAAATGATAAGTAAAAAGAACAGTAGCCCAGTACTGTACTACTAGTACTTCGCTGGTTAAGGCCCGTGTCTATCCAGAGAGACTACTTAACTTCTCGTTGTCCCACGAACAGAACCAGCCCACTCACCTCTCTCTCTCTCCCCCAAGAACAGAGCACGGCCGCCGTCGCCTCGATCTGCCCCGTCCGGGCATCTCCGGCGACACGACAGATACCTACAGATTCTCCTTGTCTCCCTCTACCATATCCCCCTATTTATTTGATCCGCCGCCGCCAAAAACGTCGCCACCACTCAATCCTAGCGCCGCTTGATCCAGGTCCGGTGGGCTTGCCACCGGCTGCAGCGGCAACGACGTCTCCATGCCTACATCTTCCTCCAGCAGAGCTGCACGCATGAGGCGTGCAACTACGGCCGTCAGGTGCGAGCGGCTTCACCGGCGCGGCTCCGGCAACATGGCCGCTACCAGCGCCCGGCTCGCCTTTGTCTACTGCTACTAGTGTAAGTGCCAGTCCAAATTCCTCTCTGTGCAGTGTTCTTGCTTCTACTACAAGTGTTTGTGCCGTGACTCCCCTTACTGCCATGCTTCTTGTTAATCTCAAGACCAAGGAATTAATCAAGCTTTACTCTTGTGGTGTGGACGTGGTCTGCAGATTTGCTCCATATTGTTTATCATTATTTTTGGCTGTACTATGCTATCCCTGCACTACTATGATTCTTTTTATTAAGCTCGAAACTAGGAATTAACCAGTGAATCCCCACTGTTAAAGGCTTACTACAAATCTATGGGTGGCAAGTTAATTGCTTGTGATGGTTAGGTGCTGCCACAAATTAAATCTAAGTATTCCTACTGTGTGTGCGCGCACACTCCTCTCTGAACCCCACAAACAACCAAGTGAACAGCAACATTGATAGACTCAAATTATACTAAGGGAAACCGGAAAGAAAATGAGTGAGATATTCTAGCAAGATTTCATTTGTGCAAAAGTTAAATGGGTTATTTTCCGGTACAGGGTATGTGCAAGTGAGACATACCATCTTGAGATTTATTTCTTAACAGAACATTAACCAACCAATGTTTACTGAAAATGATAGTGGTCAAGTAGCATACACAGATTGTCTGGCCCCAAAGCTACACATGCAATCTTAATAATGGGTTAATTTCTAAGATTTAATTCTTAGCATGTCAGATCTAATACAAGGTAGAGATGAACACAAACATAGATTTTCTTTTACAGCTACACATGAATCACAAAACTGCAATGTCTTTGTTTTCCTCCATCTACTTTATGTTTTTTTTCACTAACTATTGTTTCTCTTTTTACAGCAAGGTAACTAGAGTCCAGAAGATTAGGTGTTCATGTTCTAAGCAAAGGTAAAGATGGATCAAGGTGCCAAGCATCAAGCAAACAGAGCTGCAAAAGCAAGGTACTTGAATAGTACCTGATCGCAACTCGGCATTCGACCAAAAGAGTGGATGGGGATGGTGGGAAGAGCTTGGTTCTCTCTCTTGTGCGTGTTGTGTGCAGTAGAGGAAGTGAAAGGTGAAAGGTGCAGGCTGCTATTTATAGTAGTGGAGGATGCTATGTCGGTTTGGTAAAATGGAGCAGGTGGCTGGCATGCATGGTTGCATACGCATGCAAGGCTCCACTTGTAATCATATGAGCTGTAGAATGGACAAGTGTTTAGTGCTTGGTTGGACATTAGTTGGCATTTTCTTCATGCCTAAGTATATGGCCTATTAGTTGTTTGTAAAATTTTAATTTTACATTGGGCTCAAGAAACATTGTAAAAAGCACATCAAAGATTGGTTGTGATCTAAATTAAGATCAATATCCTGGATGTTGTTTGTGGCGATTCTAATATGTATTTAGCAATATGGATGTATCCTACTATCGTCAAAAAGACCGTTATATTTGTTTGAGGGTTTTTACATTGCTTCTTCTGTGTGTAAAATGAGACAAAGTTCAACTCTAAATTTGCAAACTATAAGAAGGTTTGGGGAAGAAACATTGTAGAAGGCTACATACTAAATTTTCGGCTGCATATTTTTTTAATAATGGTGTTGTCGTTATTTGTAATCATTCAACTGATTATGCCTGGTGAGACTGATGTATTCTGACGCCGTCAAAAATATCGTTATCTAATTTTGAGGGTTTTTACAGTATGTGGAACTTGTTTTGCAGAGCCGGACACAATCCTCGTGTTCAAAATCTTCTATGAAGTATTCGGAGGAGGAACCCGCCTTGCAATGCCGAAGACAATCTGCGCGCCGGACTCATCGTCATTGAAGCCTGGTTCAGGGGCTACTGAGGGAGTCCTGGATCAGGGGGTATCCGGACAGCCAGACTATATCCTTTGGCCGGACTGTTAGACTATGAAGATACAAGATTGAAAACTTCGTCCCGTGTCCAGATGGGACTCTCCTTGGCGTGGAAGGCAAGCTTGGCAGTACGGATATGTAGATCTCCTTTCTTGTAACCGACTCTGTGTAACCCTAATCCTCTCCGGTGTCTATATAAACCGGAGGGTTTAGTCCGTAGGACCAACAACAACAATCATAACATAGGCTAGCTTCTAGGGTTTAGCCTCTTCGGTCTCGTGGTAGATCAACTCTTGTAATACTCATATCATCAAGATAAATCAAGCAGGAGTAGGGTTTTACCTCCATCGAGAGGGTCCGGACCTGGGTAAAAACATCGTGTCCCCCATCTCCTGTTACCATCCGCCTAGACGCACAGTTCGGGACCCCCTACCCGAGATCCGCCGGTTTTGACACCGAAAGTTTCCATTAGGACCCCACTGCCACGGGAGGGTAGGACAAAAGATGTCATGCAAGTTCTTTTTCATAAGCACGTATGACAATATTTGGAATACATGCCTACATTACATTGACGAATTGGAGCTAGTTCTGTGTCACCCTATGTTATGACTGTTACATGATGAACCGCATCCGGCATAATTATCCATCATTGATCCAACGGCTACGAGCTTTCCATATACTGGTTTACGCTTATTTAGTTCCCCGTTGTTATTGTTACAATCACTACAAAATACCAAAAACATTACTTTGTTTTCTTTACTCTTTTATTACCATTACCATCACTATCATATTACTTTGCTACTAAACACTTTGCTGCAGATACTAAGTTTCCAGGCGTGGTTGAATTGACAACTCAGCTGCTAATACTTGAGAATATTCTTTGGCTCCCCTTGTGTCGAATCAATAAATTTGGGTTGAATACTCTATCCTCGAAAGCTGTTGCGATCCCCTATACTTGTGGGTTATCAAGACTAATTTCTGGCGCCGTTGCCGGGGAGAATAGCTCTATTCTTTGAGTCAGTTGGGATTTATATCTGCTTATCATTATGAAGAACTTGAGAGATCCAAAAACCAAGATCTATCCCTCAACTACGAGGGGAGGTAAGGAACTGCCATCTAGCTCTGCACTTGATTCACCTTCTGTTATGAGTAAGCTTGCGACACCTAAAACTGCTTCTGCTATTCATTCTGATATGTTGCATGTTATTGATGATGCTACTTCTGCTATACATGATACTTATGATGAAACTACCTCTATGCCTGATACTACTATGCCACTTAGTGATTTTCTTGAGGAACGACTTGCTAGGGCTAGAGAGTTTGAAAATATTGAATCTGATTATGAAGATGAAAGTGACGATGAAGAATCACTTGTTATTCCCGAGGGTTATTTATTTGATCAAGAAGCTACTTTAGCTATTTTAGCTTGCAAAGATAGATATGAACTCAAAAGTTTATTAGCTAAATGGAATAAGCAATCTCTAAATGCTAGGATGAGACCTGACCCTGCTTTTGCTACTTCACCTATCTGTGTTGCTGATAAGGATTATGAATTCTCTGTTGATCCTGATATAATTACTTTGGTTGAATCTGATCATTTTCATGGTTATGAATCTGAAACCGTTGTGGCACATCTTACTAAATTGAATGATATAGCTACCCTGTTTACTAAAGATGAGAGAACTCGTTACTTTTACATCCTTAAAATATTTCCGTTCTCATTAAAGGGTGATGCTAAGATATGGTTTAATTCTCTTGATCCTGGTTGTGTGCGTAGTCCCCAGGATATGATCTATTACTTCTCTGCTAAATATTTCCCTGCTCATAAGAAACAAGCTGCTTTAAAGGAAATATACAACTTTGTGCAAATTAAAGAAGAGAGTCTCCCACAAGCTTGGGGGAGGCTTCTCAAGTTATTTAATGCTTTGCCTGATCATCCTCTTAAGAAAAATGAAATACTTGATATCTTTTACAATGGACTAACCGATGCTTCCAGAGATTACCTGGATAGTTGTGCTGGTTCTCTTTTCAGGGAAAGAACACCGGATGAAGCTGAAATCTTATTGAATACTATGTTGAGAAATGAAAATAATTGGGCACCTCCTGAGCTAGCTCCTGAGCCAGCCCCTGCTCCAATTAATGATCCTACTCCTAAACCAACTCCGAAGAAGAGAGGTATTCTATTTCTCAGTCCCGAAGATATGCAAGAGGCAAAGAAATCTATGAAAGAAAAAGGTATTAAAGCTGAACATGTTAAGAATTTACCTCCTATTGAAGAAATACATGGGTTTAATTTACCGCTTGTTGAAGAAACATATGATCTTAATCCTTTATTTATTGAAGAACCTCCAGACCTCGATAACCCAACACAGGTACTAAAGGTAAATTCTCTCTATAGATATGATAAAGCTGAGATCCCTCCTGCAAAATTTGCTAGCCAATGCTTGGATGAGTTTGATAATTTTATGATTAAACAAGAAGACTTCAATGCTTATTTTGGTAGACAATTAAAACAATATGCTGATATGATTAAATACTTGGGTGATTATATGGCTAATATTAGAGGTGAACTTAAACTTGTTAGCAAACATACTTCTATGGTTACCACTCAAGTAGAACAAGTACTTAAAGCTCAAAAGGAATTGCTCAATGAGATGAATAGTAAGAAAAATAATTATGCTGTTAAAGTGGCTACTAGAACTGGTAGAATGACTCAGGAACCTTTGTATCCTGAAGGCCACCCTAAGAGAATTGAGCAAGATTCTCAGAGAAATAAAATTGATGCACCTAGTTCTTCAAAAAGGAAGAAAAAGAAAAATGATAGAACTGTGCAAACTTCTAGTGAACCTATTGCTGAACCACCTGATAATCCAAATGATATCTCTATGTCTGATCTTGAAACACAATCTGGCAATGAACATGAACCTAATGAAAATGTTAATGACGATGTTCATAATAATGCTCAACCTAGTAATGATAATGATGTAGAAATTGAACCTGCTGTTGATCTTGATAACCCACAATCAAAGAATCAACGTTATGATAAGAAATACTTTGTTGCTAGGAAACATGGTAAAGAAAGAGAGCCTTGGGTTCAGAAACCCATGCCTTTTCCTCCCAAACCATCCAAGAAAAAGGATGATGAGGATTTTGAGCGCTTTGCTGAAATGATTAGACCTATCTTTTTGCGTATGCGATGATATGCTCAAAACCAATCCTTATGCTAAGTATATGAAAGATATTATTACAAATAAGAGAAAGATACCGGAAGCTGAAATTTCCACCATGCTTGCTAATTATACTTTTAAGGGTGGAATACCAAAGAAACTTGGAGATCCAGGAGTACCTACTATACCATGCTCCATTAAAAGAAACTATGTTAAAACTGCTTTATGTGATCTTGGAGCCGGTGTTAGTGTTATGCCTCTCTCTTTATATCGTAGACTTGACTTGAATAAGTTGACACCTACTGAAATATCTTTGCAAATGGCTGATAAATCAACTGCTATACCTGTCAATATTTGTGAGGACGTGCCTATTGTGGTTGCAAACTTACTATTTTAACGGACTTTGTTATTCTTGATATTCCCGAGGACGATAGTATGTCTATTATTCTTGGAAGACCTTTTCTTAATACTGCAGCGACTGTTATTGATTGCAACAAAGGCAATGCCACTTTTCATGTTAACGGTAATGAGCATATGGTACACTTTCCGAGGAAACAACCTCAAGTTCATAGTATCAATTCTATCGGAAAAATTTCGTCGATTATATTTGGAGGTTTTGAATTTCCTCTTCCTACTGTCAAGAAGAAATATGATATGCTTATTATTGGGGATGTGCATATCCCCGTTGAGGTAACCTAGTGTTATTCGAAATTTCTCCGGTTTCATGTTAATCGGAATGAGTTTGTTAACAAGACTTGATCAACCTTGTTAGTGGATTCCTTTTGACGAGCATGAGATGGATGAAACTAGAAGCACAACCTTCTATACCCTCTCTATACTTTTTGTTATTTAGTTGAAATAAAACAAAATAAATAATTTTCTGTCTATTATCTGATTATCCGTGCAATATAAAAATATCTCAAAAATAAAAGTTCTCCAAATGCCCTGAAAATTAAATATGATTTTTTCTAGAATATTTGAGGATTTATGGTGCAAAGAACACACCAGGGGGGCCAACCACCTTGCCACGAGGGTGGAGGGCGCGCCCCCTGCCTCGTGGGCCCACGGTGGCCCTCCTCCACTTATTCCTGCACCCACACACTTCATCTTCCTCCCACAAACACGAAAAACCAACTCATGCACGAGTTCCAGCCCTCTTTGCTGCCATTTTCGATCTCCTTGCTCAAAGCACCTCTCACAAAACTGTTTGGGGAGATTGTTCCTTGGTATGTGACTCCTCCATTGGTCCAATCAGTTTTTGTTCTAGTGCTTTATTCATTGCAAATTTTTGCTGCTTAGGTGACCCTGTTCTTGAGCTTGCATGTCAAATTTATATGGTCAAAAGTAGTTTTGATGCATGATATAGGCTCTAGGCACTTGTAGGAGTAGTTACTATCAATATTATTGAGTTTGGTTTACTTTTATTTTGAAGTTACTAAAAATTTCAGAATTTTTAGAAAATGATGAGGAGATTATTGAGGGGCTCATCGAGCCAAAGCTCGAAGGAAAAGGCACCGAAGCCTAAGTATAATTTGCCGCGCACTGCAGAGGTTCGGGCGTGTGAATGGCCTTCCGAGGATTTCTTGAGAGCAGTCGAGATTTATGAAGATTTTCATGAATTGGCTCATAATGCAGGCCTCACCGCTTTCCTCCATGACCAATGTGATCAGTATCTCTTACTCACAAATACCTTTGTGCAAAACTTTCATTTTCATTCTAGGAACTCACCACCTACGGTGGAGTTTCATTTATATGATGAGCATAAGGAGATGTCACTTTATGATTTCTGTCGGATTTGTTTAGTCCCTTTTGGGGGCAAGACAGAAGAACCACATCATGATGATGTGGAGGGATTTATTAATACTATCACTTTAGGGGAAACTAGGAAGGTTTCCGATGCACGAATCACTAGCATACATTTTCCTGTCTTACGTTACTTTGCATTATTTGCTAGTCGTTGCTTAATTGGTCGCGGAAACTGTGGAAACCTTAGTATCCCTGATATTATTATTTTGCTCCAAGGTTTATACAGTGATAACACTTTTAGTATGGGCAGCATTATTGCTAGACGGTTAAGTATGAACCGTACTAAGGGTCCCATCTTTGGAGGCATCTATGCTACACGCCTAGCTGCAGATTTTAACATTCCTATTAGGCATGCTGAGAAGGAAGAAAAAGTGCTGCCCCGTGTTTATTTAGATTATAAAAGTATGGTGGCACATGATTTTATTGTTAAGAATAAGGCAGGAGAGCTTAAATATCAATTGTTCTTTAATAAACATCATCCTGAGACTATTACCTTGCCTGCTCCTGCTTTGTTTGATTTGACTGTAGGCACGTACCTTGTTCCGTTGACGGCTATCCACGCCTACCGGAACCCTACACCAGCCGAGGAGCCAGAACCTGAACCACAATTTGATCCTTCACGACAGTCTAACTATCAGTGGGATCTGGAGATGATTGTCAGCCAGTGGCAATCGGAGCCTTCTTCTTCCTCATCGCAGTATGACCCCAACTATTATTATGGATATCAGCCAGGCCAGCCGTGGCCATAAACCAACTTAGGCCAAAAGCCTAAGCTTGGGGGAGTACATATTTCCCACCGACATTACATTTATGTTCACACACACTCATTGCTAGATGTCGGTGCTCATACTTTTTCATGTATCATCCATGCTAGTTTATTTTCTTTTATGCTTTCTTCTTGTGTGTTTAATAAACCTTAAGAAAAAACCAAAAAAATTAGTTGTAGCTTTTAATTAATTTACTTTCCATGCTTGTAGTATTAACTAAAAAGAAAACCCAAAAATATTTCCTGTTCTTCTTTTGCTTGTTGGGAGCTTTCCCGTGTAAATAGTTTTGTTTCTTTTCTTTTTTTTGGGGGGGGGGGTGGATCAGTAGGAGAAGGCCATGATTAAAATTGTTGAAATGGCTCTTATATGCATTATTGTTTATCTAACAAAAGAGCCCATATTGCTTTGTCTTCTCCTGTTTATTGAATGCTCGCAGATTCCAGCTTAGTCCAATGCACGTGCACTCTTATTATTATTCACATCGTTCGGTCGTGCAAGTGAAAGACAATTATGATGATATATGATGGACTGACTGAGATGAGAAAAGCTGGTATGAACTCGACCTCTTTTGTTTTTGTAAATATGATGAGTTCATCGTTCTTGATTCAGCTTGTTATGAATAAACATGTTTGCAATGACAATTAGAGATCATAGTTGCTTGTGCCATGCTTGATTAGCTATGAGTTATAATGGTTTACCTTGCGTGCCAACATGCTATTAAAATGGTTATGATGTGGTATGATAGGGTGGTATCCTCCTCTGAATGATTAAGTGACTTGACTTGGCACATGTTCACGCATGTAGTTGAAACAAATCAACATAGCGTTCATGATATTTATGTTCATGGTGGATTATATCCTACTCATGCTTGCATCCAATGTTTATTAATTTTAATGCATGTACATGGCTGTTGTCGCTCTCTAGTTGGTCGCTTCCCAGTCTTTTGCTAGCCTTCACCTGTACTAAGCGGGAATACTGCTTGTGCATCCAAACTCCTTAAACCCCAAAGTTATTCCACATGAGTCCACTATACCTTCCTATATGCGGTATCTACCTGCCGTTCCAAGTAAATTTGTATGTGCCAAACTCTAAACCTTCAAATAATCATCCTGTTTTGTATGCTCGAATAGCTCATGTATCAACTAGGGCTGTCTGTATCTTCCATGTTAGGCGGGTTATTCTCAAGAGGAGTGGACTCCGCTCCTCACTCACGAGATAAATGGCTGGTCACCGGGATGCCCAGTCCCATGATTTATGCAAACTAAATCAAAATAATTGCAAACAAAACTCCCCCTGGGACCTGATGTATGTTGGAGGCACTCGTTGTTTCGAGCAAGCCATGGACTGATGTTTGTTGGTGGAGGGGGAGTATAAATTTTACCATTATGTTTGGGAACCACCTATAATGTGTGTAGCATGGAAGATATCGCCATCTCTTGGTTGTTATGTTGACAATGAAAGTATACCGCTCAAAATGTTATTCACCTCTATTTCAAAACCGAGCTCTGGCACCTCTACAAATCCCTGCTTCCCTCTGTGAAGGGCCTATATATATTTACTTTTATGTTGAGTCATCACCCTCTTATTAAAAAGCACTAGCTGGAGAGCGCAACTGTTATTTGCATTCATTATTGTTAGTTTATATTGGGTGTGACTATGATTGGATCTCTTTTACCATGAATTACAATGTCTAGTCAGTCCTGGATCTTTAAAGGTGCTCTGCATTTATGTTTTGCGGTCTCAGAAAGGGCTAGCGAGATACCATCTTGTTATATCATATTATGATTGTTTTGAGAAAGTGTTGTCATCCGAGATTTATTATTATGGCTTGCTAGTTGATTATGCTATTGATATGGGTAATCATGAGACCTGAGAATTATTGCAAATGTGGTTAGTTATAATCTTTGCTGAAAACTTGAATGCTAGCTTGACATATTTACAACAACAAGAGCAAACAGAGTTTGTAAAAGTTTTTCTTTATTTCTTTCAGTTTGTCATCTGAATTGCTTGAGGACAAGCAAGGGTTTAAGCTTGGGGAGTTGATACGTCTCCGTCGTATCTACTTTTCCAAACAAGTTTGCCCTTGTTTTGGACTATAACTTGTATGATTTGAATGGAACTAACCCGGACTGACGATGTTTTCACCAGAATTGCCATGATGTTGTTTTATGTACAGAAAACAAAAGTTTTCGGAATGACCTGAAACTCCACGGAATATTTTACAATAAATAATAAAAAATCCTTGCCAAAGATGAAGACCAGGGGGTCCACACCCTTCTCACGAGGGTGGGGGGCGCCCCCCTAGGGTGCGCCCCCTACCTCGTGGGCCCCCTGGAGACCTCCCGACTCCAAATCCAACTCTATATAACTGCTTTCGGGGAGAAAAAAATAAGAGAGAAGAAATCATCACGTTTTACGATACGAAGCCGCCGCCAAGCCCTAAAACCTCTCGGGAGGGCTGATCTGGAGTCTGTTCAGGGCTCCGGAGAGGGGGATTCGTCGCTGTCGTCATCATCAACCATCCTCCATCACCAATTTCATGATGCTCACCGTCGTGCGTGAGTAATTCCATCGTAGGCTTGCTGGACGGTGATGGGTTGGATGAGATTCACCATGTAATCGAGTTAGTTTTGTTAGGGTTTGATCCCTAGTATCCACTATGTTCTGAGATTGATGTTGCTATGACTTTGCTATGCTTAATGCTTGTCACTAGGGCCCGAGTGCCATGATTTCAGATCTGAACCTATTATGTTTTCATCAATATATGAGAGTTCTAGATCCTATCTTGCAAGTCTATAGTCACCCATTATATGTTAGGATCCGTTAACCCCGAAGTGACAATAATTGGGATATTTACCGGTGATGACCGTAGTTTGAGGAGATCATGTATTCACTATGTGCTAATGCTTTGTTCTGGTTCTCTATTAAAAGGAGGCCTTAATATCCCTTAGTTTCCATTAGGACCCCGCTGCCACGGGAGGGTAGGACAAAAGATGTCATGCAAGTTCTTTTCCATAAGCATGTATGACTATATTCGGAATACATGCCTACATTACATTGACGAATTGGAGCTAGTTCTGTGTCACCCTATGTTATGACTGTTACATGATGAACCGCATCCGGCATAATTATCCATCATTGATCCAATGCCTACGAGCTTTCCATATACTGGTTTACGCTTATTTACTTTCCCGTTGTTATTATTACAATCACTACAAAATACCAAAAAATTACTTTGCTTTCATTACTCTTTTGTTACCATTACCATCACTATCATATTACTTTGCTACTGAACACTTTGCTGCAGATACTAAGTTTCCAGGTGTGGTTGAATTGACAACTCAGCTGCTAATACTTGAGAATATTCTTTGGCTCCCCTTGTGTCGAATCAATAAATTTGGGTTGAATACTCTATCCTCGAAAGCTGTTGCGATCCCCTATACTTGTGGGTTATCAAGCATTGCACAATTAGTGTTTGTTAGTTTCATTTGTTTTGTTGTGTCTATAGGTGTTTTGGAGCAACCTACGACAAAGCAAGATGAAAATGCCAAACATGATTTCAGTATGGGGACTTCGGGGCACAAGACTTGGAATTACAGGAAGTGAGCCTATCTCACTTGGCTAGGGGAGTGGACGTACAACCCAGCCACCCAGGTTCATGTCCTCACGAGCGCGAATTTGGGTTCTTATTACTTAAAAAAACTCACTGTGGGGGACTTCCCCTACCGCTGTCCTTTAAAAAAAAGACTTGGAATTTGGGATGACAAAATTTTCATTTTCCAAAAATACTCCAAATCAATATCTAATACCACCGGGGTGTTGGTGTCGCTCACATGGTTCCAACGAGTCCAAAAACGTCAAACATAAGAGTTCATATGAAGAAATCACGACTTATATACCGAAGGAGGCCTCGATGTGTACCAAGTGCAGATAGGCCCGAAAGTTGTCCTTTGAAACGAGATTCTGCACCGATTTTGTCCCAATTTGTTCCCTCATGATCCTTGGCTGAAAAGGAAGGGTTTGGGAGAGGATTTGACTCATCTTGATCCCTTGGATCAAAGGAGAGACCCTACATCTATGAAGGAGGTTTGGGGAAAACTCTTATAAATACATCTCCAAACCTAGCCGCCATTGTCATCAGTCATTCATCCAAGATCAATCTTCATCACCTCCATTACTGCCCCAACTCCACCTCCATAGAAGAAGGGACAAGATCAATATAAAGAAGAGGAGGCTCCGCCACCACACACACCGCCCTTCGGGTCGGCACCATCTCCATCGCACCGCCTCCATCGGAGTTGCCCCCTTCTCCACAATTACCGACGCCATTGCCGCCAGCATTGCCATGCCTTCTCCATTCACCGGATCAATACCGGCTTGTAACCTGACCCTCCCTTTTCTGTTGTTCGTTTACATGTTTGACTAGTTGTATTAGTTCTCAGTAATATGGATGAACTCTATATGATTAATTGATGTGATCATTTATCTTCTTGTTCATGTTGGAGTTAGTAGCCTTCGCGAAGGTTAAGAGGAGGCCTCACTCGCATTATCGCCATGATTGTCTGTGAAGTATACTACTACCGCTACTCTACACTAGGATTTGAGGTAATTCGAGGTGATAGTAAAAGCCTCTTTATTTGCATGTTGCAGTTGGTAGGGGAGTAACCCGGAAACTCACATCTGACTGCGTTCATGGGGAAACCGTTAACCTACTGATAATTGGCATGGGAAAACTACAGTTGGTGGCATATGTGGTATGAAGTCTACCTAGAGTAGATCATTTTCTGTACCAGGAACCGTCCACTTATGCACATGAAGAGTGGATTAGAGATACAATAGTTCATATTAGTAGTGATGATTTCTGAACCCTCGAGAATGGTGTACTTCTAAAGCACCATCATCCATTTCCCTAGCAACCGATAGAGTAGACTATTTTCAAACTCCGTTTTGGGTATGTATAGAACTGCGTAAGTGGCAACATACCTATGGGGTTTGTGATGCCTTCTTATTCACTCCCTATGAGATCGACAAACCTTACTTACCATGGAAGTGCTACAAATCCCTATGCACTTATAGGACATCTAGCATTTTCTGGCGCCGTTGCTAGGGAAAATAGTGGTCATTATCTTACTCTTTTTTCTTTAAACCGCCCGAAAATAAAAATTTACTAATAATGCCTTCCGAGATTTCTCTCAATAAATAGACGAAATCTGCAATGGAAGACAAGAGAGACACAAGCCCACCATTGGCTATCAATGCTGAGAAGATACAAGAATTTCTCCAAATATTGGACAAGTGGTCATCGCTAATACGCGAAGAATATCCAATCACTTGTGATGTTTGTAGAATCGAAGGGCATTTAACTTATAAATGTGAGTGCAATTATGCTTCAGTACTTGTTAAGAGGAGCCGCCACCACCATGACGACTAGTGTTGTTGTAGTAGTAGGGGCGCCTAGAATTACCCTAGTTTTGGATGTTGTAGCCTCCGCCATAGTCATCGTCGTGGCCGCCTCCATAGCCACCGTCGCCCCGGCCTTGACCATTGTCGTTATTGTAGCCTGCGCGATCACCCCCTCCTTTGTTGTTAGACCGCCTCCGTACCCCTTTGAAAGACCATCGTGAGTGTTCACCAATGAAGCAGCCAGCACCCGTCCCATGAAAAAGCCGATCGCACTAGTAGAAGCTAGCCACCATGGCGAATAGGTCATCGATGGTGAGGGGGTCAGAGCAGACGTCAAGAGTGGAGCAATGGGTTAGTAGTCCATGTCCATCCTGACGATGATGAAGGAGATTAGTTTGTCAATGGGGGACATGTTTTCCAGCCACAACAAGCTGAAGACCCACAAGTATAGGGGATCAATCATAGTCCTTTCGATAATTAAGAGTGTCGATCACAACGAGGAGCAGAAGGAAATGACAAGTGGTTTTCAGCAAGGTATTTTCTGCAAGCACTGAAATAGTCGGCAACTGGTAGTTTGATAGCAAGATAATTTGTAACGAACAAGTAACGATAATGGTAAATAAAGTGCAACAAGGTAGCCCAATCCTTTTGTGGCAAAGGACAGGCCAAAACGGTCTCTTATAATAAGCAAAGTGTTCTTGAAGGCACGCGGGAATTTCATCTAGTCACTTTCATCATGTTGGTTTGATTTGCATTCGCTACTTTGATAATTTGATATGTGGGAGGACCGGTGCTTGGGTCCTGTTCTTACTTGAACAAACCCCCCACTTATGATTAAACCCCTCGCAGGCATCCACAACTATGAGAAAAGTATTGAGATAAAATCTAACCATAGCATTAAACATTTGGATCCAAATCGGTCCCTTACAAAGTAGCGCAAAAACTACGGTTTAAGCTTCTGTCACTCTAGCAACACATCATCTAATAACTACTCCACAATGCATTCCCTTAGGCCCAAAGATGATGAAGTGCCATGTAGTCGACGTTCACATGAAACCACTAAGGGAATCACAACATACATATCATCAAAGTATCGAACACATGTCAAGTTCACATGATTACTTGCAACACTTCTCCCGTGACCTCAAGAACTAAAATAAATATCACAAATGATATTCATGCTCAAAATCAGAGGGGTATTAAATAGCATAATGGATCTGAAAATATAATCTTCCACCAAATAAACCATATAGTAATCAACTACAAGATGTAATCAACACTACTAGTCACCCACAAGTATCAATCTAAGGTTCCGGTACAAAGATAGAACACAAGAGATGAACTAGGGTTTGAGAGGAGATGGTGCTGTTGAAGATGTTGATGGCGATTGAGGTTGGTGATGACGATGGCTTCGATTTCCCCCTCCGGGAGCGAAGTTCCCCCAGCGGAATCGCTACACCGGAGGGAAAAAGTGCTCCTGCCCAAGTTCCACCTTGAGAGGGCGGTGTTCCATCCCGAAAGTCCTTTCCTTATTTTTTCTAGGTCAAAATGACTTACATACCAGAAGATGGGCACCGGAGGTAGGTTGGGTTGAGCACAACCCACTAGGGCGCTCCTGGGGGGCCTGGCGTGCCCTAGTGTCTTGTGCTCACCAGGTGCCCCCCTGATGAACCACAAGTATAGGGGATCAATCATAGTCCTTACGATAAGTAAGAGTGTCGAACCCAACGAGGGGCAGAAGGAAATGACAAGTGGTTTTCAGCAAGGTATTTTCTGCAAGCATTGAAATAGTCAGTAACAAGTAGTTTGATAGCAAGATAATTTGTAATGAGCAAGTAACGGTAACAGTAAATCAAGTGCAGCAAGTTAACCCAATCCTTTTGTGGCAAAGGACAGGCCAAAACGGTCTCGTATGACAAGCAAAGCGTTGTTGAGGGTACACGGGAATTTCATCATATCACTTTCATCATGTTGGTTTGATTTGTGTTCGCTACTTTACTTTGATAATTTGATATGTGGGTGGACCGGTGCTTGGGTATTGTTCTTACTTGAAGAAACCTCCTACTTATGATTAACCCCCTTGCAAGCATCCGTAACTACGAGAAAAATATTAAGTCAAAGTCTAACCATAGCATTAAACTTTTCGATCCAAATCGGTCCCTTACGAAGTAGCGCATAAACTAGGGTTTAAGCTTCTGTCACTCTAGCAACCCATCATCTAATAACTACTCCACAATGCATCCCCTTAGGCCGAAATATGGTGAAGTGCCATGTAGTCGACGTTCACATGACACCACTAAGGGAATCACAACATACATATCATCAAAATATTGAACACATATCAAGTTCATATGATTACTTGCAACATGACTTCTCCCGTGACCTCAAGAATAAAAGTAACTACTCACAAATGATAATCATGCTCAAGATCATAGGGGTATTAAATAGCATAATGGATCTAAACATATAATCTTCCTCCAAATAAACCATATAGTAAACAACTACACGATGTAATCAACATTATTAGTCACCCACAAGTACCAATCTAAGGTTCCGGTACAAAGATTGAACACAAGAGATGAACTAGGGTTTGAGAGGAGATGGTGTTGTTGAATATGTTGATGGAGATGGCCCTCCCAAAGATGGGAGAGTTGTTGGTGATGACGATGGCGATGATTTCCCCCTCCGGGAGGAAAGTTCCCCCAGCGGAATCGCTTCATCGGAGGGCAAAAGTGCTCCTGCTCAAGTTCCGCCTCCAGACAGCGGCGCTTCATCCCGAAAGTCCCCTCTGGATTTTTTCTAGGTCATAATGACCTATATACCAGAAGATGGGCACCGGAGGTGGGCCGAGGAGGGCACAACCCACCAAGGCGCGCCCAGGTGGGTTGTGCCCACTTGGTGGGTCTCCTCCGTTAGTTATTTGCTCTAGTATTTTTTATATATTGCAAAAACATTCTCCGTAGATTTTCAGATCATTTGGAGATGTGCAGAATAGATAACTGTGACGTAGCTTTTTTAGGTCCAGAATTCCAGCTGCTGGTATTCTCCATCTTTGTGTAAACCTTGCATATTATGAAAGAAAAGGCATTAGGATAACTCCAAAAAGCATTATTATGCATAAAAACAATAACAGTAGGAAAACATTATGCAAAATGGAAGTATCAACTCCCCAAGGTTAGACCTCGTTTGTCCTCAAGCGAAAACCGAAATCGAAAAACATGTCCACATGATTAGAGAAAGAGGTGTCGACAAAAATAAAATACGGACAGAGAAGCATCATGCATATTATTATAACAGCAAAGAAATTTTAATATAAAAAACTTTTATCGTACAACTTCTCATGAACAAGTAACAATTCGTCACAACATTGAAGTATAAAGCATAAACCTTATTGAAAACCAACAAACAATGTTCTTAGTCAACTTTGAAACTACAATTCATCATATTTTTAGGAGGGGTCATGTATCGGAGCCTTTAGGCAAGTTCACATACCCAACCATCATTTAATATTCTATAATTGCTAACACTCATAGCATACCCATGAACAAAAACTTTCAACCGGACACATAGAAAGATCGGGGCTTATAGTTTCGCCTCCCAACGTATTCACCTCAAGGGTGATGCCAACGATAATAACTCATGCCTACTCATATCCAACTGGATATATGTGCCTAGATGTTTCCTCACCACATGATGCTTGCAAAAACAGAAAATAAAAAGGAATAGGGAAGAAAACTTTTGACTCTTACATAAAAGTAAATGCATAGAAGTAAAAGATAGGCCCTTCGCAGAGGGAAGCACATGTTTTCATGCGCTTATTTGTTAGTGTACCAAATTCCTTAATGCAAAAGAACGTCACCTTATATTTCCCCTTATGATAGCCACCATTATTATGCAGTCCTCTGCTTTTATTACTTTGCCATCACAAGTTTGTACAATGCTCAATTTTATCTTACACTAAATGATCCAACACATTTAGAAGCAATTTTTATTGCCTTATTGCACCGATGACAACTTACTTGAAGGATCTTACTCAATCCATAGGTATGTATGGTGGACTCTCAAAATAAGATTTGGGTTAATGGCTTTTGGATGCACAGGTAGTATCTCTACTTAGTGCGGAATTTTTGGCTAGAAAACATATAGAGCAAGCACCACATGTTAAAGGATCTATGACAATATAACTTCTACGTGAATATGAACAAACATAAATCATTACATTGTCTTCCTTTCCAACATCGACTATTTTGACACAAAATATTTAATAGGGACGCACAATCATAAAATATGTCTAATATAGTGTATTTGCATGTGAATCTTCTCTTACCTTATTAATTCTTTCATGAATTTCATCATTGAACAATGCTATGTTTGTCAATCTCCAATAAATTTTACCACTTATACTTTTCCTTATGTGGTGTCATTACTTACCGTAAGATTAGCATATGATCTTTTTCATTATTTTCCTTTCTTTTATTGGAACAAAAGAGTGAAGAAACAAAACTCAAACTAATTTTTATTATATATCTCACACACGATTACATCGATAGATAGATCACCAAGAAAACACTCGAAAAGAAATGATAGAACTAAACTTTTATTCAACTAGATCAAAGGGTAACTAAAGATCGAACTAAAATAGATAAAAGCAAAAATAGTGGTGGTGATACAATACCGGGGCACCTCCCCAAGCTTAGCAGAAGCCAAGGGGAGTGCCCATACCATGAACTCAAGTTTCTTTTGTTGGAGAAGATGATGAAGGTGGTGGTGAAGTAGGTTCGATCTTCTTCCTTAGCTTACGCTTGAGGATGAAATTTTCTTCCCTCAACTCGTCGATCTCCTACTCAAGCTTTAATATCTTCTTGCATAGTTCCTGCTTGTTTTCCTGCAAGAGATGAAAAGGGATAAACTGGATCTTAGGTTTCTTTGCTTTATTAGGGAGACTTGCCTTCTTGAATTCCACGTGCATGTCCCCAGGTTGGGGTAATGGAACTTCATCTTCATCCGAACTTGTCTCTTCATTCCCTTTTAGATCATAGTCTTCTTCTTCCTTTGTGGTCCAACCATGATGTTCCACATCTCCGTAAACCTTGGAGTTTGCAGTATAGTCTGCAACATAGCTCTCACCTTCCAAATCTTGAGATGACATATTTTCAGATCTGCCAGAAAAGAACAAGAAAGAAGAACAAAGGATTCTCCGTGATATGGTGGTCAATACGTTCGGGGGGTATATAAAGATTTTTTATCTTGGGAAACAAGCAAACGGGAGGAAAACGAAGTCGGGAAGGTTCCTGAGGTGGGCACAACCCACATGGGCGCGCCAGGGGGCCCAGGCGCGCCCTGGTGTCTTATGCCCTCTCGGGTGCCTTCCTGATTGTTTCTTATTTTCCTAATTTTTGTAATATTCCAAAACTGATAGAAAATATTTTTGCAGATTTTCCGGAGTCCGTTTACTTACCGTATCACGTACCTCCTCTTTTTTAGTATTCTGGAGAGTTTCGAAAGGTCTCTTTTATGTGTTCCTCCGATGTCATGGTTTGAATAATATTGATTTCAACATTAATAGGCGTACCAGAGATATAGTGTTTAATTCTTTGCCCATTGACCACCTTCAGGTTGGTACCTTTGGCATTATTTATTTTGATATCTCCAGAGCGATAAACCTCCTCGATGATATATGGTCCTTCCCATTTGGAGAGAAGTTTTCCTGCAAAGAATCTAAAACGAGAGTTGTACAAAATAACATATTCTCCAACTTTGAATTCCCGCTTTTGGATTCTTTTGTCATGCCATCTTTTAACCTTTTCTTTAAATAACTTGGCATTTTCATAGGTTTGGGTTCTCCATTCATCTAGTGAGCTAATATCAAATACCCTCTTTTCACCGGCAAGTTTGAAATAATAGTTGAGTTATTTAATTGCCCAATATGCTTAGTGTTCTAACTCTAGAGGCAAATGACAAGCTTTTCCATAAACCATTTTATGGGGAGACATACCCATAGGATTTTTATATGTTGTTTTGTAGGCCCAAAGTGCATCATCTAATTTGTTAGACCAATTCTTTTGGGACCTATTAACAATTTTCTGTAATATTCGTTTTATTTCTCTATTGTTAAGTTCAACTTCACCACTAGATTGAGGATGATAGGGTGATGCAATTCTATGGTTAACATCATATTTAGCAAGCCTTTTATGGAAAGCACCATGAATAAAGTGTGAACCACCATCAGTCATTAAATATCTAGGGACTCCAAACCTCGCGAAAATAACTTCTTTAAGGATTTTAATGGAAGTGTTATGATCAGCACTACTAGTTGGAATAGCTTCTACCCACTTGGTAATGTAATCAACATCAACCAAAATATGTGTATGCCCATTAGAGGAAGGAAAAGGTCCCATATAATCAAAACCCCAAACATCAAATGGTTCGACAACAAGTGAATAATTCATAGGCATTTCTTGATGCTTACCAATATTACCAATTTGTTGACATTCATCACAAGATAAAACAAACTTACAGACATCCTTGAAGAGCGTAGGCCAATAAAAACCAGATTGCAATACCTTGTGTGCAGTTCTATCTCCCACATGATGCCCTCCATAAGCTTCAGAGTGACATTTCCGTAGGATTTGTTCTTGTTCATGCTCAGGTACACAACGTCTAATACTACCATCTACTCCTTCTTTATAAAGATGTGGGTCATCCCAAAAGTAATGTCTTAAATCATAGAAGAATTTTTTTCTTTTGTTGGTAAGTGAAACTAGGTGGTATGTATTTAGCAACAATATAATTAGCATAGTCAGCATACCAAGGACTGTTATGAGAAACATTTATTGCAGCCAGTCGCTCATTAGGAAATCTATCATCAATAGGTATTGGGTCATCAAGGATATTCTCTAACCCAGACAAGTTATAAGCTACGGGGTTCTCAGCTCGTTTTCTATCAGTGATATGTAAATCAAATTCTTGTAGCAAGAGAACCCACCTAATGAGTCTAGGTTTAGCATCTTTCTTTTCAATAAGATATTTAATAGCAACATGATCGGTGTGAACAGTAACTTTAGAATCAACAGTGTAAGATCTGAATTTATCACAAGCAAACACAACTACTAAAAATTCCTTTTCCGTAGTAGCATAATTTCTTTGGGCACTGTCTAGAGTTTTGCTAGCATAATGAATAACATTTATTTTCTTATCAACTCTTTGTCCTATAACAACACCAACAACATAATCACTAGCATCACACATGATTTCAAAAGGCAAATTCCAATCAGGTGGTTGAACAATAGGTGCAGAAAGGCTTTCTTGAGTGTTTCAAAGGCTTCTACACAAGCATCATCAAAAACAAATGGAACATCCTTTTGTAAAAGATCTGTAAGAGGCCTAGAAATTTTAAAGAAGTCTTTAATAAACCTCCTATAGAAACCAGCATGACTGAGAAAACTACAAATACCTTTAATATCTTTAGGGCATGTCATTTTCTCAATTGCATCAACTTTAGTTTGGTCCACCTCAATACCTCGTTTAGAAATTTTATGCCCCAAAACAATACCTTCATTAACCATAAAGTGGCACTTCTCCCAATTCAAGACAAGATTAGTTTGCTCACATCTCTACAAAACTCGATCAAGGTTGCTCAAGCAATCATCAAAAGAAGTTCCATATACAGAAAAACCATCCATGAAAACCTCAACAATCTTTTCACAAAAATCAGAGAATATAGAGTCATACATCTTTGAAAGGTAGCAGGTGCATTACATAAACGAAAAGGCATACATCTATAAGCATAAGTTCCAATAGGGCAAGTAAAAGTGGTTTTATCTTGTTTAGGTTGTCAGACGGGTATTTGAGAAAAGCCAGAATATCCATCAAGGAAGCAAAAGTGTGTGTGCTTTGATAATCTTTCTAGCATTTGATCAATAAAAGGCAAAGGGTAATGATCTTTTCTAGTTGCTTTATTTAATTTTCCAAAATCAATGACCAATCTATAGCCAGTAACATTCTTTGTAGAATGAGTTCATTTTTATCATTTGGAACAATGGTAACACCTCCCTTATTAGGGACACAATGAACGTGGCTTACCCATCTACTATCAGCTATGGGATAGATTATACCTGCTTCTAGAAGCTTTAATATTTCAATTCTTACTACTTCTTTCATCTTAGGATTCAAACGTCGTTGCTGATCAACAACGGGTTTAGCATTAGGTTCCATATTAATCTTGTGCCGACAAAGAGTGGGACTAGTGCCACTAAGATCATCAAGAGTATATCCAATAACAGCGTGGTGCTTCTTCAGAATTTTCAATAATCTTTCTTCTTCATGTTCTGAAAGGTTACCACTAATAATAACATGATATATCCTTTTCTCATCGAGATAAGCATATTTCAAAGTGTCAGGCAATTGTTTTAATTCAAACATAGGATCACCTTTAGGTGGAGGAGGACCTCCTAGAGTTTCAACAGGCAAATTGTGTTTGAGCAGAGGTCGTTGTTCAAAGAAAATTTTATCTATCTCATTTCTTTCATGCATATGCATATCATTTTCATGGTCCAGCAAATATTGTTCTAGTGGATCAATAGGAGGCACGACAATAGAAGCAAGACCAATTATTTAATCCTTACTAGGTAATTCTTTCCTATGAGGTTGTCTATTAAACTTGGAAAAATTAAACTCATGAGACTCATCACCAAAGCTAACACTGACAGATTGTTTATGACAATCTATAGTGGCATTGACAGTGTTCAAGAAAGGTCTACCAAAGATAATGGGACAGAAGTCATCTTGTGGGGAACCAAGAACTAGAAAATCAGTAGGGTATTTTATTTTCCCACACAAGACTTCAACATCTCTAATAATCCCAAGTGGTGTGATGGTGTCTCTATTAGCAAGTTTAATAGTAACATCTATGTCTTCTATTTCAGCGGGTGCTATGTCATTCATAATTTCTTGGTATAAGGTAAAAGGAATAGCACTCACACTAGCACCTAAATCACATAAACCATGATAACAATGATCTCCTATTTTAACTGAGACAACAGGCATGCCAACAACAGGTCTATGTTTGTCTTTTTCATCGGGTTTGGTAATTCTACCAGCTTCATCATAGAAGTAAATAACATGCCCATCAATATTTTCTACTAGGAGATCTTTAACCATAGCAACACTAGGTTCTACTTTAATTTGTTCAGCAGGCTTAGGTGCTCTAATATTACTTTTGCGAACCAAAGTCAAAACCTTAGCATGTTCCTTTATCCTAATAGGGAAAGGTGGCTTTTCAATATAAGCAGTAGGCACAACTGGATCAACATTGTAAATAATATTTTCATCTTTAGCTATGTCGGGTTCTTTAATTTATTCTTTGATAGGGGGATGATATTTAAACCACTTCTTATTAGGGAGATCAACATGAGTAGCAAATGATTCACAAAAAGAGGCTACTATCTCAGAGTCAAGTCCATATTTAGTGCTAAACTTGTGAAAAGCATCGGTATTCATAAAAGGTTTAACACAATCAAATTCAAGCTTAATACTTGACTCTTTACCTTTGTCGAGTTCCCAATCTTCAGAATTGTGTTTAATTATTTGTAAAAGATCTCACCTGAATTCAATAGTCTTCTTCATAAAAGAACTAGTATAAGAGGTATCGAGCATGGATCGATCATAACGAGAAAGCCAAGTATAAAAATTCTGAATAATAATTTCTCTAGAGAGCTCATGATTGGGGAATGAATATAACATTGACTTAAGCCTCCCCCAACCTAGAGCGATACTTTATCCTTCGCGCGGCCAAAAATTATATATATAATTCCGATCACGATGAACTAGATGCATAGGATGTTTTTTTGGTGAAATTCCAATTTCAATCGATTCCAGCTCCAAGATCCAATATCATCGCATAGCCTATACCATGTCAATGCTTTTACCTTCAAATATAAAGGAAGAACCTTATTCTTAGCTTCATCTATGGATAAACCTGCAAGCTTAAATAATCCACAAATTTTATCCACATATATCAAGTGCATATCAGGATGTTCAGTTCTGTCTCCTGCATAAGGATTAGATAGCAGTTGTTCTATCATACCCGAAGGAATTTCATAACCAATATTTTCAGTAAGTGCAGTAGGTTGAGGGGTAGCTAATTGTGGTTCCGGTCGAGGTGAAGATACCCAAACCTCTCAAAGGATGATTCTCCATAGTAGCAAGTAACAATAAATTTCAGCACATAGTAATAATTTTTCCTTACCAAGAGCGCTTCACTCCCTGGCAATGGCGCCAGAAAAGAGCCTTGATGACCCACACGTATAGGGGATCAATCCGAGTCCTTTCGATAAGTAAGAGTGTCGAACCCAACGAGGGGCAGAACGAAATGACAAGTGGTTTTCAGCAAGGTATTTTCTGCAAGCACTGAAATAGTCGGTAACAAGTAGTTTGATAGAAAGATAATTTGTAACAAGGAAGTAATGGTAATAGTAAATCAAGTGCAGCAAAGTAACCCAATCCTTTTGTGGCAAAGGGCAGGCCAAAACGGTCTCTTATGATAAGCAAAGCGTTCTTGAGGGTATACGGGAATTTCATCATATCACTTTCATCATGTTGGTTTGATTTGTGTTCGCTACTTTACTTTGATAATTTGATATGTGGGTGGACCGGTGCTTAGGTGTTGTTCTTACTTGAAGAAACCTCCTACTTATGATTAACCCCCTCGCAAGCATCCACACCTATGAGAAAAGTATTAAGACAAAATCTAACCATAGCATTAAACTTTTGGATCCAAATCGATCCCTTACGAAGTAGCGCATAAACTACGGTTTAAGCTTCTGTCACTATAGTAACCCATCATCTAATAACTATTCCACAATGCACCCCCTTAGACCCAAATATGGTGAAGTGCCAAGTAGTCGACATTCACATGACACCACTAAGGTAATCACAACATACATATCATCAAAATATTTAACACATATCAAGTTCACATGATTACTTGCAACATGACTTCTCCCGTGACCTCAAGAATAGAAGTAACTACTCACAAATGATAATCATGCTCAAGATCAGAGGGGTATTAAATAGCATAATGGATCTGAACATATAACATTCCACCAAATAAACCATATAGTAATCAACTAAAAGATGTAATCAACTCTACTAGTCACCAACAAGTACCAATCTAAGGTTCCGGTACAAAGATTGAACACAAGAGATGAACTAGGGTTTGAGAGGAGATGGTGTTGCTGAAGATGTTGATGGAGATGGCACTCCCAAAGATGGGAGAGTTATTGGTGATGACAATGGCGACGGTTTCCCCCTCCTGGAAGTTCCCCCGGTGGAATCGCTCTGCCGGAGGGCAAAAGTGCTCCTGCCCAAGTTCCGCCTCGAGACATGGCGCTTCCTCCCGAAAGTCCCCTCCTGATTTTTTCTAGGTCAAAATGACCTATATACCAGAAGATGTGCACCAGAGGTGGGCCGAGGAGGGCACAACCCACCAGGGCACGCCTGGGGGGCCTGGCACGCCCAGGTGGGTTGTGCCCACCTGGTGGGCCTCCTTTGGTAGTTATTTGCTCCAGTATTTTTTATATATTGCATAAAAATTCACTGTAAATTTTCAGCTCATTTGGAGATGTGTAGAATAGGAAACTCTGACGTAGCTTTTTCAGGTCCAGAATTCCAGCTGCCGGTATTCTCCCTCTTTGTGTAAACCTTGCATATTATGAGAAAAAGGCATTAGAATTACTCCAAAAGGCATTATTATGCATAAAAATATTATAAATAACAGTAGGAAAGCATGATGCAAAATGGACGTATCACCCCCCTCCGGTAGTTATTTGCTCCAGTATTTTTCATATATTCCAAGATAATTCTCCGTAAATTTTTAGCTCATTTGGAGATGTGTAGAATAGGCATCTATGGCGTAGCTTTTTCAGGTCTAGAATTCTAGCTGCCGGCATTCTCCCTCTTTGTGTAAACCTTACATATTATGAGAGAAAAGGCATTAGAATTACTCCATAAATCATTATTATACATAACAACATTATAAATAGCAGTAGGAAATCATGATGCAAAATGATGTATCAACTCCCCCAAGCTTGGACCTCGCTTGTCCTCAAGTGAAAAATCGATATCGAAAAACATATCGACATGCTTAGAGTGAGAGGTGTTGATAAAAAAAGTACGAACATAGTAGCATCATGCTTATTATTATAACAGCAACAAACTTAATCATAAAGCTTTATCATATAACTTCTCATGAACAAGTAACAATTCATCACAACATTGAAGTATAGAGCATAAACTCTATTGAAAACCGATGAACTATGTTCTCAGTCAACTTTGCAACTACAATTCATCATATTTTTAGGAAGGGTCGTGTATCGGAGCCTTTTGGCAAGTCCACATACTCAACTATCATTTAATCTTCTATGATTGCTAACACTCACAACATACCCATGAGCTTAAAGTTTTAACCGGACACATAGAAAGATAGGGGCTTATAGTTTCGGCTCCCAACGTATTCACCTCAAGGGTGATGTCAACAATAATAACTCATGCTCACTCATATCCAACTGGGTATATGTGCCTAGATCTTTCCTCACCACGTGATGCTTGCAAAAAGAGAAAATAAAAAGGGATAGGGAAGAATACTTTGACTCTTGCATAAAAGTAAATACATAAAAGTAAAAGTTAGGACCTACGCAGAGGGAAGTAGAGGTTCCCATGCGCTTTTTGTTTGTATGCCAAATCCCTTAATGGAAAAGAATGTCACGTTATATTGCCCCTTATGATAGCAACCTTTATTATGCAGTCCGTCACTTTTATTACTTTGCCATCACAAGTTCATACAACACTCAATTTTCTCTTACACTAAATGATCCAACACATTTAGAAGCAATTTTTATTGCCTTATTGTACCAATGACAAACTTACTTGAAGGATCTTACACAATCCATAGGTAGGTATGGTGGACTCTCAAAACATGAGTTTGGGGTTCGGGGTTTTGGATGCACAAGTAGTATCTCCACTTAGTGCAGAATTTTAGCTAGCAAAGATGTTGAGCAAGCACCACATGTTGAAGGATCTATGACAATATAACTTCTATGTGAATATGAACAAACATAAATCATTATGTTGTGTTCCTTGTCCAACGTCAACAATTTTGACATATAATATTTAATGGGGGCTCACAATCATAATAAATGTCCAAGATAGTGTATTTGCATGTGAATCTTCTCTTCCCTTATTAATTCTTTCATGAGTTGCATCATTGACCAATGCCATGTTTGTCAATCTCAATAAATTTTACCACTTATACTTTTCCTTATGTGATGTCATTACTTACCATAAGACTAGCCTATGATCTTTTTCATTTATTTATTTTTATTTGATTGCAACAAGAAAGTAAAGAAGCAAAAACTCAAACTAAACTTTATTATATAACTCTCACTCGGTTACAGAGATAGACGGATCACAAAAACTAACACTCAAAAGGAGATCATGCTGAATTTTATTCAACTAACTCATGATAAAACTAAAGATCGAACTAAAATAGGTAAAGATAGTAGAAGTGATGGTGAAACGATACCGGGGCATCTCCCCCAAGCTTGGCACAAGACAAGGGGAGTGCCCATACCATGTACTCAAGTCTCCTTTGGTGGGGAAGATGATGATGGTCGTGGTGATGAGGTAGTGTAACACTTCAGGCTCAGAAGGTACTCCAATCTACGAATGATGCTCCGGAGGGCGATGATTTGTTCTTGCAACAGAATATTTTCATCAATGAGATATTTATTCCTAAAACCTTCAATCTCAATAGGTGTTGGGGATACAACCTCGAGGTGTGACCCGCCTAGGAGGGGCCGGGTTACAACATTGGCAACTTAATATGAAGAAGGCCCAAGAGGCCCAAGAAGACGAAGTGAGAAGACGACAGCTCATAGAGGCGGCCCTGGGGTTGGCCCAAGGCCTAGACATGTAAACCGCCATATGGTGGCTTTCCTGTTAAGGCGAGATAATTAGGAACCAGGCCGATCACGTTGTGTGATCTGGCTCAGACCCTTGTATGCCTCGGGCCTCGACCTTTGTATATAAAGGCGAGACCTAGCGGCGGGTTAACCCAAGAGACAATTGATCGATAGCTAGGTCAAGCCTATTCACTCCCTTGTAATCAAAACCAAAGCAATACGACTAGAAGCATACCGTAGGGTTTTACCTCGTTGTGGGGGGGGCGAACTTGGGTAAATCCTTTGTGTCTTTTGTCTCGTTCAACCCCTTCGAGCTAACCTATGTTGCGATGGCTCCACACCTAAGTCCTTTCACTAGGGCATCTGCCGTGACAAAACCACGGCAGTTGGTGCCCACCGTGGGGGCAGAGCACGGTGGTTTCGAGTTCCTGAAGGGTGACTTCTCAGGGATTGAAGGATACATTGTGGGCCGGATGATTAAGAGTAACCGCGGTAAGATCTACATCGACGATGTTGGTTGGGGTCCCGAGGTCGACTGAATCGAGTATGGGTACCGGGTCCCCTTTGGCAGAATTCACGTCTTCATCGGCAAGATTGGTGAGTCAGAACCTTAGCCGGACACCTGCACCGACATCATCGAGACGGCTCGGCGCGCACGACCCATGAGGGTTCAACCCAGCCGGAAGCATGCCTCTGCTGGCTTTGTTCATGGGGTGGATCTTGAGGAAGGTTCTGTGTCTAGTGGAGAGACGACCATCTATTCAGGTGATGAGTCCTCAACTGGAGAGACCGGGTCAATCTATCAACTTCAAGACGGGGGCTTGGGGGCTACTCCGATGGTGACAGTATTTCGGACCCTTATGAGCTGCCGAGTAGGGCTGCTATTTTTATGGCTAGCACACAACCAATGTTGAACTCCTCGATGGCCATGACCATGACATCCGGCTCAATTGCCGTTGCGATGGCCGGGGCGAGCGGCTTTGCACGGCTGCTGGCTCAAGTCTTGTCTGAGTTCCTGGATACCTTGGTGACCCTGTTAGCTGTAGAGGCAAATCAAGCGCAACATAATGCAGAAGTTGCAAAGGTACGAGACGAGGTGACCAAGGCCCGAGAGGATCTCGATGCAGAGAATATCAGGATGGCGACAAAGCGAGCCGCGTTGGAGGCTGTCGGTGTA
The DNA here is from genome assembly GCF_002162155.2 of Triticum dicoccoides. NCBI lineage: Eukaryota > Viridiplantae > Streptophyta > Magnoliopsida > Poales > Poaceae > Triticum > Triticum dicoccoides. Next base: position 87,141,984 of record NC_041382.1, read on the forward strand.
CATAAAGAGGGGTACACTTTTTGTACCCCTATAATTGTGCACGGGCAGTCTGAGCCACGGGCACCACCACACCAAGCAAGGCAAGGGAGGTGAGCCAGGGTAAGACGGAAGCTCAAGAGAACTAGAACGACGCCAAGGCCAAGACCATGAAGAGCAAAGGGGACGAAGCGGACTCCCCCGGCAAGATCCTTGCCGGGGGACAGTTCTAGCAGCCCCGGCAAGACCCTTGCCGCGGTGACTCGTCCCGCGCCTACGGAGCAAATCACCCTTGTGTCCACTGCCCCCATGGGGCAAGGATTCGGGAAACATCCCCGTGGTGGCATGCAAATCTTTGTAAAGACATTCAAGATCAGATACGCATTAAGGAGACGACAACCCTTGACGGGATCCCAACCGAGGAAGACCACAAGGCCCCCGGCAAGCGCCTTGCCGGGGATGATAGCAGGCGCCTCATCAAGACCCTTGCCGGGGCCCCGGCAAGGCCCTTACCGAGGACACCCGCAGGGCCACCATCAGGCCCACGCCGACTAAACCTCCACCACCGCATGCATGCAGCTACTGACCCAACCAACTGGGCAGGCACCTGTGTGGTGGCATGCAGATCTTCGTGAAGACCCACCACTGCGCCACCTCAGCTGCCTGCCTACCTACATGGCATCGTAGGCGTCGCTGGCCAGGGCGCGTGTCGGCACAAGAAGGAGTGGCGACGGACGAGACATATCTCTCCCCCGTCCCCGATAAAGCAAGGACACCTAAGCAAGACGCATTAAATGCGCCTTGTCATGTGATGCGAGGGATAACCTCGCAGCACTGTACCCTTTCCACCTCCTGTGTGCCACTGTGGCAACCCTTTTTCTATAAAAGAAGGCCCGAGGCGACCAGAGGGGGATTTGGCTTTTTGGAGCTCCTCACGCCCCATAGCTAGCTCAAGAACACAGATATATAATCCACCAAAGCAGGAGTAGGGTTTTACGCATCCTCGCGGCCCGAACCTGGATAAACGAACCGTGTGCTATCTGTTTGATCCGCTCTTCTCACGACCCCGCGCCCCGCTAACCACAGTAGGGATTCTTGTGATCCCATAGGTGTCGTTCCCACCGACATCTTTGGCGTGCTAGGTAGGGGGCGTAGTTGTGAGAATTGGCTTTAGCAGTTTGCCTGGCACTCCTTCATCTTCCTGACCCTTGGAGAAGAAAGGAGGCCAGAAGATCGGCACTCGAGCGATTGCAAACAGAAGCTAAGTTACACTGAACCCTTATTTGTTCTATCCTTCTTACATGAGGTTATTCCCCCTGGAGATGTCACGCCTTTGTATGAGAAACCTGCACGCCAGGGGGCTCTCCCATGATCGGCCACGCCCTTGCCCTGTTTCGAGTCCGCTCAACAGCTCAAGCGACTACGTCGAGAATGGCAGAGTAGCCTTCCGCGATCAACAATGCTCTCGATTCTGACTCGAGTCAAGCTCGAAAGTTCGAGAGGCCGCGTTCAGAATGGAAAGGTGGCTCGTCCGGCAGCACGCATACCCAGCAGACCCATGGGGATCCGTCCCCAAAACGCCGCTAGGGGCTTCCACGCTGGCGAGCCTACCCAATAGACATAGGGCGCGCATACAAAGAGGAATTGAATAGGGAAATAACATGCATGAAATTAAGAGTACTGCAAAAGTTATGTTACATCACATCATTGCTGCGGTTCTAACTAAAGATAAAATTTGTCTTGGTCGGGAACCCGCAGCGGCGAATAAGAACGAGATGCCTAATCCCGGCGCTGGCCTTCCACCCTCTTGATTTCGTCGATGCAGTCGATGATGGGCTTGATGCACTCCTTGAGCACCATGAGGTCAGTACCATCCGGCAAGCTATCCATCGCGGCCTCGAAGTCAAGGTCGGGATTCCAGTACGCCATCTTGGTGAGGACCTTGGTCACGACCCTCCGGCAAAGTCGCCGAGCCTCCCCGGCCAACGTGGCCGCTCTGCTGGAGTGAAGATAAGCCAAGGCTCCAAGGACGCCCTCGAAGAACTGGGTCAGCTTGGCGTTGACGGTCCAGCTGCGCTCAGGGGCATACCTCATGTTTGGCATCCCCATGGTGGCCAACTGCAAGGTGACCCTGCCGGCGACGTCCTCCAGACGGCTGATCCATCTGTTCTCGCCCGCCACAATTCCTGGTGGGAGGCGGCCTCGTCCGCCCGTAGCTGCTTCTCCTCCTCCAGGCTCCTGGTCAAGGTCTCCTCCCGAGCCCTGCTCTCCGACAACATCTTCTCGAGATCCTCCAGCTTCAGCTTGAGATCTCTGACGGAGTTTTGCGCTTCGGAGAGCTCCCCATTCCCGCTGATGACTGGTCCTTGCGCCTCCGCCAAGGCGCTGTTGAGCGTGCTCTTCTCGTTGGACAGCTTGAGGGCTTGCTCCTTCAGCTTGTCCCGCTCCACCTCCAACTCCCTTACTTTGCCGGCATGGGCCAGAGCCTGGGCATTGCGTGCCTCCTTGCGCCTCTGCTCCAGCTCGCGAGTCCGCCGCGCGACAAGGGCCTCGAGCTCCTCATCCTTGCCACGGAGCGCTGCGGCAAGCTTCGCCTCACGCACGGTGAAGTCCTCTTCCTGGGAATCTAGTGCGTCTTGATGTTGGTTCCGGACGGCCTCGGCCGCGGCAGCCACGTTTGCCGCCTTTTCCTGGGCCTTCTCGATGTTAGCCATCTTCATGGTGAGCTCGACATTGCGCTTGGCCAATTCCTCCTGAAAGGCCCTCTGCTCCTCGCGAGTCTGGTGGAACCTGGTCTGTGTCTCAGCAACGCGCACCTTGAAATCCACCTCCGCCTGGTCCACCGTTGTCGTCCTGGACTTAACCTTGTCCAGACGGACACGGTAGAGCGCCTGGAGTTTTCAGAAGTTGGCCCCCATAGCACGGAAAAGCTGCTCTTCTGGAGAACCATCACCGCCAACGCCTGGCTCATCGACAACCTCGAGCCCGATGGCGGCAAGAACCTCGCCGTCAAAAACTTCCCCTTCGGCGGGCGCTCGAGAACTTGACGCCCCTGGGAGATGGACGAAAAGATCGTCGCCCACCTTCAGGTATCTGCCGAGGCCCGAGGTTGAGGAGGAGGGAGGCTGATCATCAACCACCTCTTCCTCGGCAGTGGCCTTGCCGGCTTCCCCGGCAGGCCCACCGTTGGCGCCCTCGGCAGAAGCCTCGCCGGTCGCCTTGGCGGCCCCCGCAGCGGTGTCCTCAGCAGCATCCTTGGCGGCCTCATCAGCGGTGACCTCGTCAGCATCCCTGGCGACCTCCTCGGCGGCAATCCCGTCGGCCTCCGCCGCGGCCTCCTCAGCAATATTCCCAACAACAGTATCCATGTCCTCCATACCTATTGAAGGAGGGCCTGGATAGTAATGGGAGCATTGAAGCCAAGAAAAAGAATAAGAGAAAAACACAGACGGAGGACAGGCGACTCACCAGTGCCAGGCTGTGAAGCAGAAGTCCCCTCCCCACCAGCATTTGGCGCCGTCGCAGAGTCACCAGCGCCCAAGTTCCCCTCTTCCTCCATGGGTGTGGGCTCCGTGCTTGATGCCCTTGCCGGGGACGCCCCTCGCGGCGGCGTAGTCGATGGGGGTGGTGTGTTGGGGGTATCCCTCTGCGGCTCCTCCTGCTGCCGCTCCCCTCCTGCAAACCGGACAAGGTCAACACCATAGCATCGAATGCCTACCACGTGTCAAATAAGAGGAGGGTGACGAACTTACGCTGGGGGCTGTGCCGGGGGCTGCTGTCTGGACTGCTCAACACCACCAGTGGTGTCTTTGAAGCCCCAGCCGGGGGCTGACTGCTCGCCGAGGCCTTCGCCCTCTTCACCCTCTGGGCCAACGTCTCTGCATCCCTGCAAAAGAAAAAACGGATCAAGATGAGTGCCTTAATTCAGAGGAATGGAAATGGCAGTAAGGAAAGGAGTACTTACTCATCATCCATCTCCTCCTCTTCCACCACTTCCCTTTTCCTCTTCGGGCTGAGAGGCCCAAGATCAAAAGGGAGCTCCGCGTCAACATCCGAGTCGACATCTGCCGGAGGAGGCAAAGAAGGCGGGGTTTGTGCGCGGCCAGATGGGGAAGGGGCAGTTGTCTTCTTCTTCTCAGCGGCCTTCGTCAGCCTCTTCGGTGTCGTGTCCCTCGTATGACGCCCGGACCCCTCTAGGGTCAATTGAGGCCGCGCAGCCCTGCCGGGCCGGACCGGCTCACCGGAGCCAGCCCGCCGTAGGACTCGCCCTCTTCCCCTGGTTGGCGTCGAGCCTGCCGCCACGTCCTCCTCCGACAACGACTCGTCGGCTGCGTCTTCGACAAGCGGAGCTCCAGTGTCGGTGCTGCTGACCTCCTCGGTGGCCGCCGCCCACCGGGTGAGCTCCTCTTCCTCCGCAGCGGTTGCGGCCTTGTCCTCCACACCCCCGGCGCTGCCGGCCTCCATGGCAAGCTGTGCCTCCCTCGCCCTAGTGGCGATGTAGTCCATCTCTGCCTGGGTGGTGTCCATGACAAGCCACCACTCGGCGTCAGCATTGACATACACCTCGATCAAGGTGTCAAAGAATTGCTGCACATTCGCGTCCTTCGGCTCCTTCCAGCTCGAGACAGGGCCGTGCACATTACAGTCCGGCATCATGGCGATGATCTTGGGCCGACGTGAATTGTTGCACAACGGGACCACCCCCGCTGGCAGCTTGAAAAACGGCCCCTTGAGGGCCTTGCCAACCTTTGCGGCAGCCCTCGCGGCCTTGCCGGTCCGTTCGACCTTGCCATCGCGACCCACATCAAGCTGAAAAAGCCGCTGGCAGAAGTGGGCATGCGCCAACACCGTGAAATTGTGGTCGAGGCCGAGGCGGAGTCGCATAATGTCAGCCGGATTCGTAAAAAGCCAGGCTGGCCTCCCCTTGTTGTGCAACGGGGCAATCCGGCGACAAATGAAGTCCGCCCCGATCATCTCAAGGGTGAGTCCAGCCCGGGTGAGCTGGAGAATCCTAGTAGTGGCAACAGTGAGCCTCCCGTCGGCGGCGTCGACATCGCTCCAATCGCTGCCACGGACCGGCGGCACTCGGCGGACCTTGCAGAATTCCGGCGGGTCTTCATCCTCAATCCAGCACCGCCGGCCACGCCATTTCTCCCACCTCTCCTTCACGGCACCGTCCGGGTACGCCCCCTTGGATCTTGGGATCCAGTGACGCAACCATAGACGGCACCTCCCGGCTGGATCCGAGGGAAGAAATAATAGCGGAAGAGCATCGTGTTGGGCTGCACCCCGACAAAGCCTTCGCAAAGATGCGCGAAGAAAGCCATGCACGCCACCGCATTCGGTGTAAAATCCAAGAGGCGAAAGCCGAAGGTGTGCATAATGTCGCAGAAGAAATCGGAGAAAGGGGGCATAACCCGCAAGAAAGATAATTGATGAAAATGGGGTACCGATTTGGAGTAGGATCGGCGCAAGCAGCAGGAATGACGCGCATCGCCGGGTGTCCCGAATTCTCTCCCCCCGTCTTCGCTCCCCATAGGGGCTTGAAGGAGGCCCGGAGCTCATGAACATCAACCGTCGAGGGGAAGAAAAAGGCCGACTTCGTCCGGTCCCCCGACAGCGTGCTCTCCAGCGGCTCCATAGTCCCAGCGCCCTTAGCCACCCCTTTGCCCTTGACGGATTTGGGCGCCATGACGGCCAAGAAGTTTAGAGGGATGAGGAAGGGGGATGGCGAAGCAATGACGGCGGGCGACGGCGGAAGCTTAGGAAGGAAGGAAGAGAGGAAACGGCGGCTCTAAGATTGGAAAAGGCACGAGGAAAGAGGAGAAAGTGAGCAGCGCGCCCGCGGTTATTCCTTTTTTATGGGGGAAAACACGGGCCGCCTGCTTTCACATTAACTATGGTGTGACGCATGCCCGCAGGAACCAACCCCACGCATGCTGCCCACGTCACATGCACCTCCCCACGCCGCGCCACGCGCGGGAGTCGTGGGAAGCGCAGCGCGCGAAGAACCTTACCCTGGTAAAAACCGCCCCGCCTGCCCGCGCACCATTTTTGGGCCTAGCCCAACAACGCGTTGCGCTTATGTGTGGCACAGGCCCGGGGGCTCCTGTCGGTGTACAAAAAGAGGGGTACACTTTTTGTACCCCTATAACTGTGCACGGGCAGTCTGAGCCACGGGCACCACCACACCAAGCAAGGCAAGGGAGGTGAGCCAGGGTAAGACCGAAGCTCAAGAGAACTAGAACGACGCCAAGGCCAAGACCACAAAAAGCAAAGGGGACGAAGTGGACTCCCCCGTCAAGATCCTTGCCGGGGGACAGTTTTAGCAGCCCCGGCAAGACCCTTGCCGTGGCGACTCGTCCCGCACCTACGGAGCAAATCACCCTTGAGTCCATTGCCCCCATGGGGCAAGGATTCGGGAAACATCCCCGTGGTGGCATGCAGATCTTTGTAAAGACATTCAAGTTCAGATACGCACTAAGGAGACGACAACCCTTGACGGGATCCCAGCCGAGGAAGACCACAAGGCCCCCGGCAAGCGCCTTGCCGGGGATGACAGCAGGCGCCTCGGCAAGACCCTTGCCGGGGCCCCGGCAAGGCCCTTACCGAGTGAGGGAGTCCTGGATTAGGGGGTGTTCGGATAGCCGGACTATACCTTCAGCCGGACTCCTGGACTATGAAGATACAAGATTGAAGACTTCGTCCCGTGTCCGGATGGGACTTTCCTTGGCGTGGAAGGCAAGCTTGGCGATGCGGATATTCAAGATCTCCTACCATTGTAACCGACTCCATGTAACCCTAACCCTATCCGGTGTCTATATAAACTAGAGGATTGTAGTCCGTAGGGCAGAATAAACTCCATACACAACAATCATACCATAGTCTAGCTTCTAGGGTTTAGCCTCCTTGATCTCGTGGTAGATGAACTCTTGTACTACCCATATCATCAATATTAATCAAGCAGGAGTTGGGTATTATCTCCATCGAGAGGGCCCGAACCTGGGTAAAAACATCGCGTCCCTTGTCTCCTGTTACCATCCGGCCTTGACGCACAGTTCGGGACCCCCTACCCGAGATCCGCCGGTTTTGACACCGACATTGGTGCTTTCATTGAGAGTTCCTCTGTGCCGTCACAATCAGGAAGGATGCCTCCTCCCGTCTTTAAAGACGGCGCCGTTGCTAAGGGAACCTTGGCTGTCAGCCAAACCCTCCGGCTAGGAGGTTTCCTCATGACCGCCTGTTCGGCTGTTGCGCCGACAGTGACCTCTCGGGTCATCAAAAGCAACCTACACGTCAGCTCGAAGCTCGTCGAGCAGCTAGATCCAATGGAGCTCTCTTCCGTAAACGAGCTCTTGGATCGCATCGCCGCACTGGGGGTCGCTACGGATTACGACCAGGTTGGGCTTAAACCCGATCTAAGAGAAATTAACTCTCCCCAAGTCACCCACCACGTTGCCGTGGTAGAGGCGCAGTGCGGCGACCCTTCATCTATTTTAAGGACTAGCTACGTCCGAATTCCCGACCCCTCCAAGCCGGATACCCGTGAAGGGGAGGATGTAACTCAAGACTTGAGCTTTGGATCAGGCAACGGGCTAGATTCATCGGATAACATCCAAGAATCCGAACATCAGAGTTCGGAAACTCTTCGGCCTCCGAATCTTGGATTGGGTGAGGTTTCAGATTCAACGACACCCGCCCACCCGATCATAAGCGATCTCTCCCAAATCAGGCGGAGGCCCGAGGAAACAGTACATCATTACTGGGCCAGATTCCTCCTGGTTATGAACAGGATAAAGGATTGCCGCGAGGAGGACGCAATCTCAATTTTCTGCAGTAATTGCACGGACAAGGGAATCCTTAACGCCGTAAGTCGTCGTGATATCACACGCTTTGCTGACTTGGCGTCCATGTTGGGGAACGTAGCAGAAATTCAAAATTTTCCTACGTGTCACCAAGATCTATCTATGGAGAGACTAGCAACGAGGGGAAGGAGAGTGCATCTACATACCCTTGTAGATCGCTAAGCGCAAGCGTTCAAGTGAACGGGGTTGATGGAGTCGTACTCGTTGTGATTCAGATCACCGATGATCCTAGTGCCGAACGGACGGCACCTCCGCGTTCAACACACGTACAGCTCGACGATGTCTCCCACGCCTTGATCCAGGAAGGAGAGAGGGAGAGGTTGAGGAAGACTCCATCCAGCAGCAGCACAACGGCGTGGTGGTGATGGAGGAGCGTGGTAATCCTGCAGGGCTTCGCCAAGCACCTACGGGAGAGGAGGAGGTGTCACGGGAGGGAGGGAGGCGCCAAGGGCTCAGGTATGGATGCCCTCCCTCCCCTCCACTATATATAGGGGCAGGGGAGAGGGGGGAGGCGCAGCCTTGCCCCTTCCTCCAAGGAAGGGGTGCGGCTAAGAGGGGGGGAGGAGTCCATCCTCCCCAAGGCACCTCGGAGGTGCCTTCCCCCTTTAGGACTCTCCCCTTTTTCCTATATCTTGGCGCATGGGCCTCTAGGGGCTGGTGCCCTTGGCCCATGTAGGCCAAGGCGCACCCCCTATAGCCCATGTGGCCCCCCGGGGCAGGTGGCCCCACCCGGTGGGCCCCCGGGACCCTTCCGGTGGTCCCGGTACAATACCGATGACCCCGAAACTTGTCCCGATGGCCGAAACAGGACTTCCTATATATAAATCTTTACCTCCGGACCATTCCGGAACTCCTCGTGACGTCCGGGATCTCATCCGGGACTCCGAACAACATTCGGTAACCACATACAAGCTTCCTTTATAACCCTAGCGTCATCGAACCTTAAGTGTGTAGACCCTACGGGTTCGGAGACATGCAGACATGACCGAGACGTTCTCCAGTCAATAACCAACAGCGGGATCTGGATACCCATGTTGGCTCCCACATGTTCCACGATGATCTCATCGGATGAACCACGATGTCAAGGACTCAATCGATCCCGTATTCAATTCCCTTTGTCTATCGGTATGTTACTTGCCCGAGATTCGATCGTCGGTATCCAATACCTTGTTCAATCTCGTTACCGGCAAGTCACTTTACTCGTTCCGTAACACATCATCCCGTGATCAACTCCTTGGTCACATTGCGCATATGATGATGTCCTACCGAGTGGGCCCAGAGATACCTCTCCGTTTACACGGAGTGACAAATCCCAGTCTCGATCCGCATAAAACAATAGATACTTTCGGAGATACCTGTAGTGCACCTTTATAGTCACCCAGTTACGTTGTGACGTTTGATACACCCAAAGCACTCCTACGGTATCCAGGAGTTACACGCTCTCATGGTCGAAGGAAGAGATACTTGACATTGGCAAAGCTCTAGCAAATGAACTACACGATCTTTTGTGCTAGTCGTAGGATTGGGTCTTGTCCATCACATCATTCTCCTAATGATGTGATCCCGTTATCAACGACATCCAATGTCCATAGCCAGGAAACCATGACTATCTGTTGATCACAACGAGCTAGTCAACTAGAGGCTCACTAGGGACATATTGTGGTCTATGTATTCACACGTGTATTATGATTTCCGGATAATACAGTTATAGCATGAATAAAAGACAATTATCATGAACAAGGAAATATAATAATAATACTTTTATTATTGCCTCTAGGGCATATTTCCAACAGTCTCCCACTTGCACTAGAGTCAATAATCTAGTTCACATCGCCATGTGATTAACACTCACAGGTCACATCGCCATGTGACTAATACCCAAGAGTTTACTAGAGTCAGTAGTCTAGTTCACATCACTATGTGATTAACACTCAATGAGTTTTATGTTTGATCATGTTGCTTGTGAGAGAGGTTTTAGTCAACGGGTCTGAACCTTTCAGATCCGTGTGTGCTTTACAAATCTCTATGTCATCTCCTAGATGCAGCTACCACGCTCTATTTGGAGCTATTCCAAACAACTGTTCTACTTGGAGCTATTCTAAATTATTGGTCCATTATATGTATCTGGTCTCTCTACTCAGAGCTATCCGGATAGGTGTCAAGCTTGCATCGTCGTAACCTTTACGACGAACTCTTTTACCACCTCCATAATCAAGAAAATTCCTTAGTCCACTAGTTACTAATGATAACTTTGACCGCTGTCCTGTGAGCCATTCTTGGATCACTCTTGTACCCCTTGACTGACTCATGGCAAGGCACACTTCAGGTGCGGTACACAGCATAGCATACTGAAGAGCCTACGTCTTAAGCATAGGGGACGACCTTCGTCCTTTCTCTCTATTCTGCCGTGGTCGAGCTTTAAGTCTTAACTTCGTACCTTACAACTCAGGCAAGAACTCCTTCTTTGAATGGTCCATCTTGAACACCTTCAAGATCATGTCAAGGTATGTGCTCATTTGAAAGTATTATTAAGCATTTTGATCTATCCTTATAGATCTTGATGCTCAATGTTCAAGTAGCTTAATCCATGCTTTCCATTGAAAAACACTTTCAAAATAACCCTATATGCTTTCCAGAAATTCTACGTCATTTCTGATCAACAATATGTCAACAACATATACTCATCAGAAATTCTATAGTGCTCCCACTCACTTCTTTGGAAATACAAGTTTCTCATAAACTTTGTACAAACCCAAAATTTTTGATCATCATCAAAGCATACATTCCAACTCCGAGATGCTCACTCCAGTCCTTAGAAGGATTGCTGGAGCTTTGCATACTTATTAGCATCTTTCGGGATTGACAAAACCTTCCGGTTGTATCACATACAACCTTTCCTCATTAAAATTGTCGAGGAAACAATGTTTTGACATCCTATCTGCAAGATTTCATAAATAATGCAGTAATCGCTAATATAATTCCAACAGACTCTTAGCATCGCTACGAGTGAGAAAATCTCATCGTAGTCAACTCCTTGAACTTGTCGGAAAACATCTTAACGACAAGTCGAGCTTTCTTAATGGTGACATTTACCATCATTGTCCGTCTTCCTTTTGAAATCCATCTGTACTCATTAGCCTTACGACCATCGAGCCGTTCTGCCAAAGTCTACACTTTGTTTTCATACATGGATCCTCTCTCGGATTTTATGGCCTCAAGCCATTTATCGGAATCCGGGCCCACCATCGCTTCTTCATAGCTCGTAGGTTCATTGTTGTCTAGCAACATGACCTTCAAGACAGGATTACGTACCACTCTGAAGTAGTACGCATCCTTGTCATCCTACGAGGTTTGGGAGTGACTTGATCCGAAGTTTCATGATCAATATCATAAGCTTCCACTTCAATTGGTGTAGGTGCCACAGGAACTACTCCCTGTGCCCTGTCACACACTAGTTGAAGAGACGGTTCAATAACCTCATCAAGTCTCCACCATCCTCCCACTCAATTCTTTTGAGAGAAACTTTTCCTCGAGAAAGGACCCGATTCTAGAAACAATCCATATTGCTTTCGGATCTGAATTAGGAGGTATACCCAACTGTTTTGGGTTTCCTATGAAGATGCATTTTATCCGCTTTGGGTTCGAGCTTATCAACCTGAAACTTTTTCATATAAGCGTCGCAGCCACAAACTTTTAAGAAACGACAACTTAGGTTTCTCTAAACCATAATTCATACGGTGTCATCTCATCGGAATTACGTGGTGCCCTATTTAAAGTGAATGTGGTTGTCTCTAATGCCTAACCCATGAACGATAGTGGTAATTCGATAAGAGACATCATGGTACGCACCATATCCAATAGGGTGCAACTATGATGTTCGGACACACCATCACATTATGGTGTTCCAGGCGGTATTAATTGCGAAACAATTTCCACAATGTCTTAATTGTGTGCCAAAACTCGTAACTTAGATATTCATCTCTATGATCATATCATAGACATTTTATCCTCTTGTCACAATGATCTGCTACTTCACTCTGAAATTACTTGAACCATTCAATAATTCAGACTTGTGTTTCATCAAGTAAATATACTCAACATTTACTCGAATCATCTGTGAAGTAAGAACATAATGATATTCACTGCATGCCTCAGCACTCATTCTACTGCACACATCAAAATGTGTTACTTCCAACAAGTTGCTATCTTCTTCCATCTTACTGAAATGAGGCTTTTCAGTCATCTTGCCCATGTGGTATGATTTGCATATCTCAAGTGATTCAAAATCAAGTGAGTCCGAACGATCCATTTGCATGGAGTTTCTTCATGCATATACACCAATAGACATGGTTCGCATGTCTCAAACTTTTCAAAAACGAGTGAGTCCAAAGATCCATCAACATGGAGCTTCTTCATGCGTTTTATACCATTATGACTTACATGGCAGTGCCACAAGTAAGTGGTACTATCATTACTATCTTATATCTTTTGGCATGAAAATGTGTATCACTACGACCGAGATTCAATAAACCATTCCTTTAGGTGCAAGACCATTGAAGGTATTATTCAAAAATAGAGTAACCATTATTCTCCTTAAATGAATAACCGTATTGCGATAGACATAATCCAATCATGTCTATGCTCAACGCAAACACCAATCTCGGTGGTAGAGGGAGCGTGCGATGCTTGATCATATCAACCTTGGAAACACTTCCAACATATATCGTCAGCTCACCTTTAGCTAGTCTCCTTTTATTCCGTAGCTTTTATTTCGAGTTACTAACACTTAGCAACCGAACCGGTATCCAATACCCTGGTGCTACTAGGAGTACTAGTAAAGTACACATTAACATAATGTATATCCAATATACTTCTATCGACCTTGCCAGCCTTCTCATCTACCAAGTATCTAGGGTAATGCTGCTCCAGTGGTTGTTCCCCTTATTACAGAAGCACTTAGTCTCGGGTTTGGGTTCAACCTTGGGTTTCTTCACTAGAGCAGCAGCTGAATTGCCGTTTCATGAAGTATCCCTTTGTTCCCTTGCCCTTCTTGAAACTAGTGGTTTCACCAACCATCAACAATTGATGCTCCTTCTTGATTTCTACTTTCGCGGTGTCAAACATCATGAATATTTCAAGGATCATCATATCTATCCCTGATATGTTATAGTTAATCACGAAGCTCTAGCAGCTTGATGGCAATGACTTTGGGGAAACATCACTATCTCATCTGGAGGATCAACTCCCACTCGATTCAAGTGATTGTTGTGCTCAGACAATCTGAGCACAAGCTCAACGATTTAGCTTTTCTCCCTTAGTTTGCAGGCTAAGAAAATCGTCGGAGGTCTTATACCTCTTGACGTGGGCACGAGCCTGAAATCCCAATTTTAGCCCTCGAAACATCTCATATGTTCCGCGACGTTTCGAAAACGTCTTTGGTGCCTCTACTTAAACCATTTAATTGAACTATCACGTAGTTATCAAAACGTGTATGTCCGATGTTCGCAACATCGACAAACGACGTTGGGGTTCAGCACACTGAGCGGTGCATTAAGGACATATGCTTTCTACTGATCGCATAATCGCTACTATCAACTTTCAACTATATTTTCTCTAGGAACATATCTAAACAGTGGAACTAAAGCGCGAGCTTACGACATAATTTGCAAAAGGTCTTTTGACTATTTCAGGATAATTAAGTTCATCTTATGAACTCCCACTTAGATAGACATCCCTCTGGTCATCTAAGTGATCACATGATCCGAGTCAACTAGGCCGTGTCCGATCATCACGTGAGACGGACTAGTCATCATCGGTGAACATCTTCATGTTGATCGTATCTACCATACGACTCATGCTCGACCTTTCGGTCTCCATGTTCCGAGGCCATGTCTGCACATGCTAGGCTCGTCAAGTTAACCCTAAGTGTTTTCGCTGTGTAAAACTGTCTTACACCCGTTGTATGTGAACGTAAGAATCCATCACACCCAATCATCACATGGTGCTTAGAAGCGACGAACCGTAGCAACGGTGCACAGTTAGGGGAGAACACTTCTTGAAATTTTGTAAGGGATCATCTTATTTACTACCGTCGTCCTAAGCAAACAAGATGCATAAACATGATAAACATCACATGCAATCAAATAGTGACATGATATGGCCAATATCATTTTTCTCCTTTTGATCTTCATCTTCGGGGCTCCATGATCATCATCGTCACCGGCACGACACCATGATCTCCATCATCATGATCTCCATCATCGTGTCTTCATGAAGTTGTCACGCCAACGACTACTTCTACTTCTATGACTAACGCGTTTAGCAATAAAGTAAAGTAGTTTACATGGCGTTCTTCAATGACACGCAGGTCATACAATAAATAAAGACAACTCCTATGGCTCCTGCCGGTTGTCATACTCATCGACATGCAAGTCGTGAATCCTATTACAAGAACATGATCAATCTCATACATCACATATCATTCATCACATTCTTCTTGGCCATATCACATCACAAAGCATACCCTGCAAAAACAAGTTAGACGTCCTCTAATTGTTGTTTGCATGTTTTACGTGGCTGCTATGGGTTTCTAGCAAGAACGTTTCTTACCTACGCAAAACCACAACGTGGTATGCCAATTGCTATTTACCCTTCATAAGGACCCTTTTCATCGAATCCGTTCCGACTAAAGTGGGAGAGACTGGCACCCGCTAGCCACCTTATGCACCAAGTGCATGTCAATCGGTGGAACCTGTCTCACGTAAGAGTACGTGTAAGGTCGGTCCGGGCCGCTTCATCCCACAATACCGTCGAAACAAGATTGGACTAGTAACGGTAAGCATATTGAACAACATCAACGCCCACAACTACTTTGTGTTCTACTCGTGCAAAGAATCTACGCAATAGACCTAGCTCATGATGCCACTGTTGGGGAACGTAGCAGAAATTCAAAAAATTTCCTACGAATCACCAAGATCTATCTATGGAGAGACCAGCAACGAGTAGAAGGAGAGTGCATCTACATACCCTTGTAGATCGCTAAGCGGAAGCGTTCAAGTGAACGGGGTTGAAGGAGTCGTTCTCGTCGTGATTCAAATCACCGATGACCAAGTGCCGAACGGACGGCACCTCCGCGTTCAACACACGTACAGCCCGGTGACGTCTCCCACGCCTTGATCCAGCAAGGAGAGAGGGAGAGGTTGAGGAAGACTCCATCCAGCAGCAGCACAACGGCGTGGTGATGATGGAGGAGCGTGGCAATCCTGCAGGGCTTCGCCAAGCACCTACGGGAGAGGAGGAGGTGTCACGGGAGGGAGGGAGGCGCCAAGGGCTCAGGTATCGATGCCCTCCCTCCCCTCCACTATATATAGGGGAAGGGGAGAAGGGGGAGGCGCAGCCTTGCCCCCTACTCCAAGAAAGGGGTGCGGCTAAGGAGGGGGGGAGGAGTCCATCCTCCCCAAGGCACCTCGGAGGTGCCTTCCCCCTTTAGGACTCTCCCCTTTTTCCTTTATCTTGGCGCATGGGCCTCTAGGGGCTGGTGCCCTTGGCCCATGTAGGCCAAGGCGCACCCCCTACAGCCCATGTGGCCCCCCGGGGCAGGTGGCCCCACCCGGTGGGCCCCCGGGACCCTTCCGGTGGTCCCGGTACAATACCGATGACCCCGAAACTTGTCCCGATGGCCGAAACAGGACTTCCTATATATAAATCTTTACCTCCGGACCATTCCGGAACTCCTCGTGACGTCCGGGATCTCATCCGGGACTCCGAACAACATTCGGTAACCACATACAAACTTCCTTTATAACCCTAGCGTCATCGAACCTTAAGTGTGTAGACCCTACGGGTTCGGGAGACATGTAGTCATGACCGAGATGTTCTCCGGTCAATAAACAACAGCGGGATCTGGATACCCATGTTGGCTCCCACATGTTCCACGATGATCTCATCGGATGAACCACGATGTCAAGGACTCAATCAATCCCGTATACAATTCCCTTTGTCTAGCGGTATGGTACTTGCCCGAGATTCGATCGTCGGTATACCGATACCTTGTTCAATCTCGTTACCGGCAAGTCTCTTTACTCGTTCCGTAACACATCATCCCGTGATCAACCCCTTGGTCACATTGTGCACATTATGATGATGTCCTACCGAGTGGGCCCAGAGATACCTCTCCGTTTACACGGAGTGACAAAATCCCAATCTCGATTCGTGCCAACCCAACAGACACTTTCAGAGATACCCGTAGTGTACCCTTATAGCCACCCAGTTACGTTGTGACGTTTGGCACACCCAAAGCACTCCTACGGTATCCGGGAGTTGCACAATCTCATGGTCTAAGGAAATGATACTTGACATTAGAAAAGCTTTAGCATACGAACTACATGATCTTGTGCTAGGCTTAGGATTGGGTCTTGTCCATCACATCATTCTCCTAATGATGTGATCCCGTTATCAACGACATCCAATGTCCATGGTCAGGAAACCGTAACCATCTATTGATTAACGAGCTAGTCAACTAGAGGCTTACTAGGGACATGGTGTTGTCTATGTATCCACACATGTATCTGAGTTTCCTATCAATACAATTCTAGCATGGATAATAAACGATTATCACGAACAAGGAAATATAATAATAATCAATTTATTATTGCCTCTAGGGCATATTTCCAACAGTCCATAGTACAAAAATACTGTGCGATGGAAAGCGCCTGGAAAACCGAAATAAATTTTTGGGATAATCTGGCCTCGAATAGTAATCCCGTCCGAACTAAGAGGGTGCATTATCACAGGACACCCGGGATAAACACCAAAAAGCCAAAACCCTCTAATGGGCATGGAACCGTACTGGAAAGCTGGCTTGATGGACCCTGTAGAATTCACAGTACACAGGACGCCACACCAACTCACAGCCTTAGAGCATGTTGGATACTCCGGCAGGTGGCCAAAATTGGCGAGGATCTCTTAATTCCGGAGGCCGCAGAAAGCCAGCCCGAGGGCACCAGTACCGTTCTCACAGTCTTCGAGACTTTCGCATCAAACAATATGCGAAAAAGAACACTCCGCAACCTCGCCGAAGTCTATCAAGTTGCAACAATAAATCCATGGAGCGACACTGCTATTACCTTCAACGCAAGTGATGAACCTAGATTCCGAACTGCCCGAGCACCAGCCGCATTGGTCCTCAGTCCCATAGTGGACGGCTTTCGCCTCACCAAGGTGCTCATGGATGGAGGCAGCGGACTGAACCTCATTTATGAGGAAACCCTTCAAAAAATGGAAATAGACTGGAACCGCATCGAGCAAAGCAGCACAACCTTTAGAGGAATAATCCCCAGTCGGGAAGCGCGCTGCACAGGAAAAATCACACTAGATGTGGTGTTCGGCACGTCGGATAATTACAGGTCCGAAGAAGTCACGTTTCAGGTGGCCCCGTTCAAAAGCGGACATCACGCTTTACTAGGGCGGGAAGCATTCACAATCTTCCAAGCAATACCCCATTACGGGTACATGAAGCTTAAGATGCCCGGGCCAAACGGAATTATCACTCTAACTAGTGATCCGGACATAGCACTCCGCGCCGAAAACAAGACAGCCGCATTAGCCCTTGAGGCACTATCCGAAGCCTTAGCGATCGAGGAACTGACTGCGCTGCGCTCCACAGTTAACAGGGATGATGTGATACTCGACAAGAGATCCAAATCCACATCCTTCAAGCCAGCCGACGAAATAGTCAAATTCCAGGTCCATCCAACGGACCCTAATAAAACAGCCTCCATGGGGGCACGACTGAACCCTGATGTAGACGCCGCACTGCGAGAATTCCTACAAGAGAACTGGGACATTTTCGCCTGGCACCCTTCAGACATGCCAGGGATCCCACGCAGGCTGGCCGAACACAGCTTAAACATCCTAAAAGGATTCAAACCTGTCAAACAAGCCCTTCGGCGTTTTTCCGAACCCAAGAGACAGGCTATGGGAGAGGAGCTAGCCAAGCTATTGGAGGCCGGATTCATTAGAGACATAAAACATCCGGACTGGCTAGCAAACCTGGTGATGGTACCAAAGAAGGACAAATCCTGGCGCCTGTGTGTCGATTTTAAAGACCTTAACAAGGCTTGCCCCAAGGATCCCTTCCCCCTCCCCCGTATCGATCAAATTATCGATGCCATCGCAGGACACGATTCGTTGTGTTTCCTCGACGCATATTCCGGTTACCATCAAATCAAGATGGCAGAATCAGACCAAGCCGCAATAGCATTCATCACACCATACGGCCCATTCTGGTTCAACACAATGCCCTTTGGGCTGAAAAACGCCGGCGCAACATATCAGCGCATGATCCAGACATGTCTGGCAAACCAGATCGGCAAAACAGTGGAGGCGTACGTAGATGATGTGGTCGTCAAATCAAGACATGTCGAATCTCTAGTAGACGACTTGAGGATTACATTCGATAACCTCCGAAAATATGACATCAAACTCAACCCGGAAAAATGCGTCTTCGGCGTTCCAGCCGGAAAGCTCTTGGGCTTCATTGTATCCGGTAGAGGAATTGAAGCAAACCCAGCCAAGATCCGAGCTTTGTCACAATTGGATGTCCCAAAGGACCTCAAACAAATACAAAAATTAACCGGATGCGTGGCGGCTTTAAGCCGCTTCATCTCCCGCTTGGGAGAAAAGGCACTACCCCTCTATCGCCTCCTTCGGCGCACTGAACACTTCAAGTGGACGGATGCCGCCACGGCCGAACTTGATGAAATAAAAGCCATATTGGCAACAAACCCAGTCCTGGCCGCGCCGAACACCGGCGAACCATTGCTATTGTACATTGCAACAACACATCAAGTTGTCAGCGCAGTGTTAGTTGTCGAGCGGGAAATGGATGGACACAAATCCCCCCTTCCAAGGCCGGTCTACTACGTATCCACTGTCCTCACTCCATGCAAATTACGGTACCCGCATTATCAAAAGATTGCATACGCGGTATTCATGGCATCCCGGAAGCTACGACACTACTTTCAAGAGTGTTCCATAACAGTAGCCTCGGAAGTACCACTCAACGATATTATCAACAACCGCGATGCAATGGACCGGATCGCAAAATGGGCCATCGAGCTTCTCCCGTTCGATATAACCTATAAGCCACGGCGAGCCATTAAATCGCAAGTTTTGGCCGACTTCGTCGCAGAATGGACGGAAGCCGAGCTCCCTAAAGAGTACGGCACATATTCAAACTGGATTATGCATTTCGATGGCTCCAAAATGCTGGCCGGACTGGGGGCTGGCGTCGCCCTGACGTCCCCCACAGGAGACACAGTCCAATATGTGCTCCAGATCATGTACACGGATTCCAACAATGCAGCCGAATACGAGGCCCTCCTACATGGTCTCCGGATAGCAGTATCCATGGGTATCCAGCGCCTAGAGGTACGTGGGGATTCAAACCTCGCGATATCCCAAGTAAATGGAGACTTCGACGCCAAGGACCCAAAAATGGCAGCTTACCGCAACGCCGTCCTAAAAATGTCAGCTCGTTTCGAAGGGCTGGAGTTTCACCATATAGCCCGAGAAAACAATCAGGCAGCGGACGTCCTGGCACGCATCGGAGCAAAACGCGATGCAGTCCCCCCCAACATCTTTTTAGAAAGATTTTTCAAGCCATCCGTAGCATGGGAGGGGGAATCTGCAAATAACAGCCCGGACCCAGCCGCACCACTCGACGCCGAACAATCGGACACAATTGGAGGTTCTGCCAATGAAATTACACCTTCAACCCACGTAATAATGGCGGTTATCGCCCCGTGGACAGAACCATTCCTAGCCTACCTTACTAGGCAGGAACTCCCGGAGTACCAAAACGAGGCCCGCTGCTTAGTGCGGCGCTCTAAAGCCTATATAGTCCATGAGGGAGAGCTTTATAAGAAAAGCACCACCAGAGTCCTTCAAAGGTGCATCCTCGAAGAGGAAGGGCGGAACCTTCTGGCTGAAATTCATGCAGGACTCGGTGGTCACCACGCTGCTGCTCGGTCCCTTGTTAGCAAGGCTTTCCGTACAGGCTTTTATTGGCCGACGGCCCGGGCAGACGCTTAGGACCTAGTCCAATGATGCGCTGGTTGCCAACTTTTTGCCAACCAAAGCCATATGCCACCCACCGCACTCCAAACTATACCCATCACCTGGCCTTTTGTGGTCTGGGGGCTTGACATGGTCGGACCCCTTAAAGGTGGGACCGATAGGAAAAAATACTTACTGGTCATGGTGGATAAATTCACCAAATGGATAGAACCCAAGCCTGTTAAAACGGCCGAATCCGGACCTGTGATAGACTTCATATCTGGGGTTGTACACCATTACGGCGTCCCCCACAACATCATAACCGATAACGGTACAAACTTTACCGCCGACGAGGTAAAACTCTGGTGCAAAAACATGGGCATCAAACTCGATTATGCTTTCGTCTATCACCCACAAACCAACGGCCAGGTCAAACATGCAAATGGTCTTATCATGAGCGGCATTAAACCCAGACTGGTGCGGTCCCTCAAGGAATCTAACACGCACTGGGTAGAGGAGCTCGACTACGTGCTATGGGGGCTGCGGACCACGCCGAATCGCACCACCGGATACACACCATTTTTCATGGTGTACGGCGCAGAGGCAGTTCTGCCCTGCGACATAATTCATGAATCACCTAGAGTGTGTATGTACGAAGAAATAGAAGCCGAGCTCGATCGGCAGGACAACTTGGACGCCTTGGAGGAGGAGCGCGATGTGGCAAAAGCCCGTTCCGCATTTTATCAACAGCAGGCCCGAAGATATCAAAGCAGAGAAGTACGGGCCAAAAATTACAATGTTGGCGAACTAGTTCTACGCCTACCGGACAAGAAAAAGGACAAACTCAAGCCCAAGTGGGAAGGTCCATTCATAATCGACCAAGTCCTGACTGGCTGGGCGTACCACCTGCGAGATGCGTCGGATAACCGACTCGAGCCGAACCCGTGGAACGCCACCAGTCTCCGAAGATTCTATGCCTAGCACCGGACTCTGTGTTCGTCTCCTTCCTCTGTCCATTTTTTGCATTTTTCTGTCTTACATTTCTCTCCTTCCCCTCTTTTCTTTTATAGCCCTTAAAGGCTCATCTAGTGACGCGCCACTCGCGCTCATTAAACCTGGGGGCTTCTTTAATAGATGCTTATTTATACGGGCTTCACGCCCAACACATGCATCAAACTTCCGCATGTACCTTTTTCTTCACCATTATATGCATCGATATGACTTAAGTTTTGGCCAAGCTGGGTTGCCTGGCTCCTGTGCTTACCCCTATGTTCCCGATTGTTCGGCTAGGCGGTAAAGGGAGCACCTCTGCGATTGCTACTACCGGGTCAGCCGGATGTGTACCTCAGACTGGGTGAAGCCGAAAGCTAGCGTTCTTAAGGGAATATTCGGTCAGTGAAATAAAAGATGATCTTTTACTCATTTTATACGCCCCCAGATGCTTTTTTTTCTGCCTCTTTTCACGCAGTCCGGACATGCACTTTAGGGCATGCCTCCCAGCGAAAGGAACCCCTAACGGAACTATCCTCTCTGGAAGATGTTTCTTACTAACCATGTAATATAACATAACTAGTTGGGCACTTGTTTGATAACGCACTAATGACCCCTACGCCTGGTCTCCATGCATACCACGGTTCTTATATAACCGCTATGGTATTCAGACACACTCCGGACCGTCAGGTCCCGAGGTTGAAGCGAAAAGGTCGGCAACGACAAACGATCTACAATCCGGCTAGAAGGCATTACACATGTCAATTCAAAATTACATAGTCATTCTGACTGATTGTATTCCTCTTCTATACCATCTAATAGGCTGTCTAATTTACAGTCCTGCTGGGAATACCTCGTGGCCAACTCTACTTGGCCGTATACTAAGCTCACAGGGATCTCCTTCCTGTCAGGCCCCACTGGTCCGACCTCGGCCATATGGTTTGGGTCAGACTTCATAAAACGGGTCTTCACCATGGCCCAGGCCTCCTGAGCGCCTTGCCGGTAGGCCGATATCTTCCACAACCGGAAGCGCCGTCGAGCTCCCTTCAGCTTCTCTGCAAGCTCTCCAAGGCCCTCGGGCACGGAGTGGGCAGGCCATAAGGCTTGGGCAATACCCCGCATCGCCTGCCGAATTCGCTCGTACAGTTGCAAGAGTTCGGGAAGAAGGTCACCCGTAGAACCGGGCATCTCCTCTGCAGGACGACCTGTGAGCATACCTACAGACATTACATTGTTAGTCGACTTCCTCGCCGAACTTTTTTTTCGAAGTTCGTTCAAGCACTTACTAAAAATGCCGCGTCGAAGCCGCTGATTCTCCTTCGTGGATTCCAACAGCTGGCCACGAACATCTTTAAGTTCGACGTCCAGCTTGGTGTTGGCATCCTGAAGATCATTCTTCTCTCGCCTCACCTTTGTCAACATACTCTCACCGGCCTTTAGCCGGCGTAAGAGTTGTTGCTTGTCCGGATCGAGTCCGGCGCCATCTGCAATATGATTTGTCAGATTTGCACCCACACCGCAGAATACAAATCTTTCGAAGTGTATCTTACCTAAGGGGGTCTCTTTGGGCTCCCATGCTGCGGCTAGTGCGGCCTCTAGTTGGGCCTTGCACTTTTTCAGCTCCTGGGACAGTACGGCATTCTTCTCGGTAAGAACCTGCATATTAAATGATCCTTAAATCAGTTGCTCTAACTGCTTCAAGTCTCGGGGGCTACTGGCATATATATATATTTAACCAAAATTTTCTTACCCGTATGTCTTTTACATACTGCTCTGTGGCTCTGGCTAAACCATTTTGAGCGGCACGGAGGTACGCATCTCCCAAATTAAAGGCATCTAAAGCCTCTTGGGAGAAACAAGCGTCGCGTAGAATTGTCCGGCGACGCCTATGGTTCATGGCACTCTCCACTTCAGAATTTGTGGCAGACAGCCTATCCGCATCCTCTGTCGGAGGAGCGTCTGGTGCGCGCCTTGTGCTCGCCTCCGCTTCCTGGCCAGACGTTGGCGCCTGGCTGGTGGAGGCGCGATTAGCAACCTCTCCGGATGTAGTCCGGCGAGATCTCTTCATTCTGAAGATAACACAAACATTAATACGCCCTGACGGAATAACACCAGGGAAACAGAGGGTGCGCTATACCTTTGCGCCAGCATCTCAGTCCGGACTACATTCCTTTTTGTCCCACAGGGCCCCGCGGCCCCTCGTTGGCTAGCCGCCGCAGGTTCGGCCTCCTGCCTCGGAAATCTCCCCTGCAAAACACGGTTGTCGTTAGAAACACCGGAATACGTGAGAGTGGAATCTCTCTCAAGGGAATGAGACTCTGGTTTCTATCACCTGGGAGGCCGGGATTAACCCTGGGTAATCAGCCAGGATGGCTACCAAGGTATTGTCCTTGCTTAGCTGATAAAACACCCCGTTGATAAGCTCCACCGATATGTCCGGGTCCTCTTCGGAGTCCGGATCGAGGGACCGTTCTGGGTCCTCGGGCTGTGGAGGGCGGCTGTTTATATCCTTTACTTCGTGTCGTAGTTCCTGCACTGCAGTCGTTAAACTACATACCTAACCATGGGAATATAAAACGAATGGGCAAGCGCAATTGTTCACTTACCCAACTTGGAGGATCGTACATGGTAAATCCGGCCTGCGGATTGACGCGGAGGAATTCCTCCTTTTCTACCTTGTACAAAGAGGATAAGATCTTTTCTAGAGCGGCAGCTGAGGCCGGCCCCTTACGACCGTAACGGGTGGCGTCATCCTCCCCGTTAAAATCCCACATTGGGTGGCCTCTATATTGAAGCGGCTGCACCCCCCGCATAATGCACGCGACCATGACTCCAATCATGGTTAGTCCGGAATGGGCCAACAGTCTTATCCGGCCCATCAGGTAAAGGACGTCTCTGTTGCTTTCTCTCTGAGAGCTCCGCGTGTGCCAGCTCAAGCGTTTCTTCAATGGAGCACTGTTGAACTCAGGGAGACCGACCCGGATAGGGTCCGGCAGTGGGACGTCATCTATGTAAAACCATTCCGAAGGCCAGTCCTCGGACGCCTTCTTTGGGGTTCCGGATAGGTATCCGGTCCAGGCGATGCGCCATACTTCGGCTCCGCCCACTTGGTATATAGACCCCTCTTGAGAACGGGGCACCAGACAGAATAACCTCTTCCACAGCGCGAAATGAGCCTCGACACCTAAAAATAGCTCGCAAAGGGTGACGAAACCCGCAATATGTAATACGGAGGCAGGCGTGAGATTATGCAGCTGGAGGCTGTAGAACTCCAGAAGCCCGCGGAGAAAGGGATGGATTGGAAATCCCAGTCCCCTTATTACATAGGGGACGAGCCACACCCGCTCTCCTTTAGAAGGATTGGGGGTGCTCTCCGCTTGTTTTCCGCCATTATAGGTGGCGAGACTGGCTCGGACCGGGACCATGTATGCCTGAGGGAGAAATCCCTTGGCCTGAAGCGACGCTAACTCGCTGTGCGGGATGGTACAACTCTCCTAGTCCCCGGGTTTGGAACCGGAGGGGCGAGGGGAGGAGCTGCGATGGCTGGTCATGTTGGAAGGGACCTTTGCTGGAAGCGCTCTAATGATAACTCGCGAAGAGGAGAAGATGTGGTTTGGACCTAAATCCCCATCCCGTTAAATAGGCGACTCGTTTATATGGCTAGGGGTGTGGATGTAAAAACGCCCTGGCTTTTCGCATTCGTTTGACACATGGAAGACGGCCATTATTGGGCGTGGGAGCTGAGGAGCACTATATTACAATAATCGGACATTATTCCTACAGGTACACAGGATTTGGAGAGGAACCCGCCTTGCAATGCCGAACAATCTGCGCGCCAGACTCGTTGTCATTGAAGCCTGGTTCGGGGGCTACTGAGGGAGTCCTGGATTAGGGGGTGTTCGGATAGCCGGACTATACCTTCAGCCGGACTCCTGGACTATGAAGATACAAGATTGAAGACTTCGTCCCGTGTCCGGATGGGACTTTCCTTGGCGTGGAAGGCAAGCTTGGTGATGCGGATATTCAAGATCTCCTACCATTGTAACCGACTCCATGTAACCCTAAGCCTATCCGGTGTCTATATAAACCGGAGGGTTGTAGTCCGTAGGGCAGAATAAACTCCATACACAACAATCATACCATAGGCTAGCTTCTAGGGTTTAGCCTCCTTGATCTCGTGGTAGATCAACTCTTGTACTACCCATATCATCAATATTAATCAAGCAGGAGTAGGGTATTACCTCCATCGAGAGGGCCCGAACCTAGGTAAAAACATCGCGTCCCTTGTCTCCTGTTATCATCCGGCCTTGACGCACAGTTCGGGACCCCCTACCCGAGATCCGCCGATTTTGACACCGACACCGAGGACACCCGCAGGGCCACCATCAGGCCCACGCCGACTAAACCTCCACCGCCGCATGCATGGAGCTGCCGACCCAACCAGCTGGGTAGGCACCTGCGTGGCGGCATGCAGATCTTCGTGAAGACCCACCACTACGCCACCTCAGCTGCCTGCGTACCTACATGGCATCGCAGGCGTCGCTGGCCAGGGCGCGTGTCGACACAAGAAGGAGGGGCGACGGACGAGACAGATCTCTCCCCCCGTCAAAGCAAGGACACCTAAGCAAGACACATTAAATGCGCATTGTCATGTGATGCGAGGGATAACCTCGCAGCACTGTACCGTTTCCACCTCCTGTGTGCCACTGTGGCAACCCCTTTTTCTATAAAAGGAGGCCCGAGGCGACCAGAGGGGGGATTCGGCATTTTGGAGCTCCTCACGCCCCATAGCTAGCTCAAGAACACAGATATACAATCCACCAAAGCAAGAGTAGGGTTTTACGCATCCTCGCGGCCCGAACCTGGATAAACGAACCGTGTGCTATCTGTTTGATCCGTTCTTCTCACGACCCCGCGCCCTGCTAACCACAGTAGGGATTCTTGTGATCCCATAGGTGTCATTCCCACCGACAGAGGCCGAGCCACAATGAATAAGGGCTGAAGCTTTTCGTTTAAATTTGGATCAGAATGCGTGATACGTCTCCAACGTATCTATAATTTTTTATTGTTCCATGCTGTTATATTATCATTCTTGGATGTTTCATAATCATTTTATATCATTTTTTGATACTGACCAATTGACATAGTGCCAGTTGCTGTTTTTTTGCATGTTTTTACATCGCAGGTAATCAATATCAAACGGAGTCCAAACGCATCAAAACTTTTTGTGGCGTTTTTTGGACCAGAAGACATCCAATGGGCCAGAGAAGCGCCTAGGGGGTGATCCGAGGGGAGCACAACCCACCAAGGCCCGTGGAGGCCCAGGCGCGCCCTGGTGGGTTGTGCCCACCTTGGGTGCCCCCGGGACTGCCTCTTTGTTCTATGAATACCCCAATATTCCAGAAACCCTAGGGGAGTCGGCGAAAATCAATTCTAGCCATTGCAGAGTCCAGAACCACGAGATCCAATCTAGACACCATGACAGAGGGGTTCACAAATTCCATTGGTGCCTCTCCGATGATGCATGAGTAGTTCTTTGTAGACCTTTGGGTCCGTAGTTAGTAGCTAGATGACTTCCTCTCTCTCGTTTGATTCTTAATACAATGGTATCTTGGAGATCCATATGATGTAACTCTTTTTGCGGTGTGTTTGTTGGGATCCGATGAACTTTGAGTTTATGATCAGATCTATCTCTTTTTATCCATGAAAGTTATTTGAGTTTCTTTGATCTCTTATATGCATGCTTGCTTATAGCCTTGTATTTCTTCTCTGATATTTGGGTTTTGTTTGGCCAACTTGATCTATTTATATTGCAATGGGAAGAGGTGCTTTGTAGTGGGTTCGATCTTACGGTGCTTGATCCCAGTGGCAGAAGGGGAACCAACACGTATGTATCGTTGCTACTAAGGATAAAACGATGGGGTATATTTCTACATAAATATATCTTGTCTACATCATGTCATCGTTCTTATTGCATTACTCTATTTCTCCATGAACTTAATACACTAGATGCATGCTGGATAGCGTCGATGTGTGGAGTAATAGAACTAGATGCAGGCAGGAGTCGGGTCTACTAATCTTGGACGTGATGCCTATATAATGATCATTGCCTGGATATCGTTATGATTATTTAAAGTTCTATCAATTTCCCAACAGTAATTCATTTACCCACCATTTGCTATTTTTCTCGAGAGAAGCCACTACTGAAACCTACGGCCCCCGGGTCTCTTTCTCATATTGTCTTTGCGGTCTATTTTATTTACCTTTTATTTTCAAATCTATTAAACCAAAAATACAAAAATACCTTGCTACAATTTATTTTATTTGGCGTTCGATCTATCAATATTTACAACTCTCTCGCGTCCGTTTGCCAATTTGTGCCAACGTTACCCGAAAGGGATTGACAACCCCTTTAACACGTCAGGTTGCGAGTATTTGTTATTTGTGTGCAGGTGATGTTTACGTAGTGTTGCTTGGTTCTCCTACTAGTTCGATAACCTTGGCATCATCACTGAGGGAAAGACCTACCATTGCTTCCCTTCCTCTTTGGAGAAATACCGACGTAGTTCTAGGCTTCTAGCAGACATCAATGAAGGAAATATGCCCTAGAGGCAATAATAAAGTTGTTACTTATATTTCCTTATATCATGATAAATGTTTATTATTCATGCTAGAATTGTATTAACCATAAACTTAGTACATGTGTGAATACATAGACAAAACAAAGTGTCCCTAGTATGCCTCTACTTGACTAGCTCATTAATCAAAGATGGTTAAGTTTCCTGACCATAGACATGTGTTGTCATTTGATGAATGGGATCACACCATTAGAGAATGATGTGATGGACAAGACCCATCCGTTAGCTTAGCACAAATGATCATTTAGTTTACTGATATTGCTTTCTCCATAACTTGTACATGTTCCTATGACTATGAGATTATGCAACTCCCGAATGCCGGAGGAACACTTAGTGTGCTATCAAATGTCACAACGTAATGGGGTGACTATAAATATTCTCTACAGGTGTCTGTGATGGTGTTTGTTGAGTTGGCATATATCGAGATTAGGATTTGTCACTCCGTGCATCCGAGAGGTATCTCTGGGCCCTATCGATAATGCACATCACTATAAGCCTTGCAAGCAATGTGACTAATGAGTTAGTTGCGTGATGATGCATTACGGAACGAGTAAAGAGACTTGCTGGTAACGAGATTGAACTAGGTATGATGATACCGACGATTGAATCTCGGGCAAGTAACATACCGATGACAAAGGGAACAACGTATATTGTTGTGCGGTTTGACCGATAAAGATCTTCGTCGAATATGTAGGAACCAAGATGAGCATCCCGGTTCCTCTATTGGTTATTGACCGGAGATGAGTCTCGGACATGTCTACATAGTTCTTGAACCCATAGGGTCCGCACGCTTAACTTCGGTGACGATCAGTATTATGAGTTTATGTGTTTTGATGTATCGAAGATAGTTCAGAGTCCCGGATGTGATCACAGACATGACAAGGAGTCTCGAAATGGTCGAGACATAAGTATTGATATATTGGACGGCTATGTTCGGACACCGGAAGTGTTCCGAGAGGTTTCGGATAAAACTGGAGTGCCGGAGGGTTATCGGAACCCCCCGGGAAGTTATTGGGCCCTTAGTGGGATTTAGGGGAGAGAGAGGGCAACAGCCAGGAGGTGGCGCCCCCCAAGGGAGTCTGAATTGGACTAGGGGGGGTGGCCCCTCTTTCCCTCTCACTCCCCCTCTCCTTCCTTCCCCCTCCTAGTAGGACTAGGAAAGGAGGAATCCTACTCCTACTAGGAGGAGGATTCCTCCCCCCTTGGCGCGCCCTCTAGGGCCAGTCGGCCTCCTCCTCGCCTCCTTTATATATGGGGGAGGGGCACCCCATAGACACACAAATTGATTGTTTTAGCCGTGTGCGATGCCCCGCTCCACAGATTTCCACCTCGGTCATATCATTGTGGAGCTTAGGCGAAGCCCTACGTCGGTAACTTCATCATCACCGTCACCATGCTGTCGTGCAGACGTGACTCTCCCTCGACCTCAGCTAGATCTAGAGTTCATGGGACGTAACCGAGCTGAACGTGTGCAGATCGCGGAGGTGCCGTATCTTCGGTACTAGGATCAGTCGGATCGTGAAGACGTACGACTACATCAACAACGTTGTCATAACGCTTCCGCTTATGGTCTACGAGGGTACGTGTACAACACTCTCCCCTCTTGTTGCTATGCATCACCTAGATGGATCTTGAGTGTGCGTAGGATTTTTTTTTGAAATTACTACGTTCCCCAACAGTGGCATCCGAGCCAGGTCTATGCGTAGATGTTATATGCACAAGTAGAACACAAAGGAGTTGTGGGTGTGGGTATATACATATTGCTTGTCGTCACTAGTTGATTCTTGATTCAGCGGTATTGTTGGTTGAAGCGGCTCAGACCGACATTACGCGTACGCTTACGCGAGACTGGTTCTACCGACGTGCTTCGCACACAGGTGGCTAGTGGGTGTCTGTTTCTCCAACTTTTGTTGAATCCGATTCAACGAACAGGGTTCTTTCTGAAGATCAAAAAGCAATCACTATACCGCGTTGTAGTTTTTGATGCGTAGGTAAGAACGGTTCTTGCTCAGCCCATAGCAGCCACGTAAAACTTGCAACAACAAAGTAGAGAACATCTAACTTGTTTTTGAAGGGCATGTTGTGATGTGATATGGTCAAGACATGATGCTAAATTTTATTGTATGAGATGATCATGTTTTGTAACAGAGTTATCGGCAACTACCAGGAGCCATATGGTTGTCGCTTTATTGTATGAAATGCAATCGCCATGTAATTGCTTTACTTTATCACTAAGCGGTAGCGATAGTCGTAGAAGCAATAGTTGGCGAGACGACAACGATGCTTCGATGGAGATCAAGGTGTCAAGCCGGTGACGATGGTGATCATGACGGTGCTTTGGATATGGAGATCAAAGGCACAAGATGATGATGGCCATATCATATCACTTATATTGATTGCATGTGATGTTTATCCTTTATGCATCTTATTTTGCCTAGTTCGGCCGTAGAATTATAAGATGATCTCTCACTAAATTTCAAGGTACAAGTGTTCTCTCTGAGTATGCACCGTTGCTACAGTTCGTCATGCCGAGACACCACGTGATGATCGGGTGTGATAAGCTTTACGTTCACATACAACGGGTGCAAGCCAGTTTTGCACACGCGGAATGCTCGGGTTAAACTTCATGAGCCTAGCATATGTAGATATGGCCTTGGAACACTGAGACCGAAAGGTCGAGCGTGAATCATATAGTAGATATGATCAACATAGTGATGTTCACCATTGAAAACTACTCCATCTCACGTGATGATCAGACATGGTTTAGTTGATATGGATCACGTGATCACATAGATGATTAGATAGATGTCTATCTAAGTGGGAGTTATTAAGTAATATGATTAATTGAACTTAAATTTATCATGAACTTAGTCCTGATAGTATTTGCATATCTATGCTGTAGATCAATTGCTCACGTATAGCTTCCCCATTTTATTTATGATATGTTCCTAGAGAAAACTATGTTGAAAGATGTTAGTAGCAATGATGCGGACTAGCTCCGTGATCTGAGGATTATCCTCATTGCTGCATAGAAGAATTATGTCCTTGATGCACCGCTAGGTGACAGAAGTATTGAAGGAGCAAATGAAGATGTTATGTCCTTTATGGCTTAGAACCGGGACATCCAAAATGTTTGAAACGCCATGGAGCATATGAGATGTTCCAAGAGTTAAAATTGGTATTTCAGAATCATGCCCGAGTCGAGAGGTATGAGACCTCTGACAAGTATTTTTGCCTACAAGATGGAGGAGAATAGCTCGACTAGTGAGCATGTGCTCAAAATGTATGTGTACTACAATCGCTTGAATCAAGTGGGAGTTAATCTTCCAGATAAGATAGTGATTGATAGAGTTCTCTAGTCACTATCACCAAGTTACTGGAACTTCATGATGAACTATAATATGCAAGGGATGACGAAAACGATTCCCCGAGCTCTTCGCGATGCTGAAATCGACGAAGGTAGAAATCAAGAAAAGCATCAAGTGTTGATGGTTGACAAGACCCCTAGTTTCAAGTAAAAGGGCAAGGGAAAAAAAAGGGAACTTCAAGAAGAATGGCAAGCAAGTTGCCAGTCCCATGAAGAATCCCAAAGCTAGACCCAAGCCTGAAACTGAGTGCTTCTACTAAAAAGGAAATGGTCACTGGAAGAGGAACTGCCCTAAATACTTGGCGAATAAGAAGGATGGTAAAGTGAACAAAAGTATATATGATATACATGTTATTGATGTGTACTTTACTAGTGTTCGTAGTAGCCCCTGGGTATTTGAAACTGGTTCAGTTGCTATGATTAGTAACTTGAAATATGAGTTGCAAAATGAACAGAGACTAGTTGAGGGCGAGGTGACGATGTGTGTTGGAAGTAATTCCAAGGTTGATAAGATCACCACCGCACACTCCCTTTACCTTCGGGATTAGTGTTGAACCTAAAATAAATGTTATTTGGTGTTTGCGTTGAGCATGATATGATTGGATCATGTTTATTGCAATAGGATTATTCATTTAAGTCAAAGAATAATTGTTGTTCTATTTACATGAATAAAACCTTCTATGGTCATACACTCAATATAAATGGTTTATTGAATCTCGATCGTAGTGATACACATATTCATAATATTGAAGACAAAAGATGCAAAGTTAATAATGATAGTGCAACTTATATGTGGCACTGCCGTTAGGTCATATTCGTGTAAAGCACATGAAGAAACTCCATGCTGATGGAATTTTGCAATCACTTGATTATGAATCACTTGTTGCTTCCGAACCATGCCTCATGGGCAAGATGACTAAGACTTCGTTCTTTGGAACAATGGAGCGAGCAACAGACTTGTTGGAAATAATACATACTGATGTGTGTGGTCCAATGAGTGTTGAGGCTCGCGACAGGTATCATTATTTTCTGACCTTCACAGATGATTTGAGCAGATATGGGTATATCTACTTGATGAAACATAAGTCTAAAACATTTGAAAAGTTCAAAGAATTTAAGAGTGAGGTGGAAAATCATCGTAACAAGAAAATAAAGTTTCTACGATCTGATCGCGGAAACAAATATTTGAGTTACGAGTTTGGTCTTCATTTGAAACACTATGGAATAGTTTCGCAACTCACGCCACCTGGAACACCATAGTGTAATGGTGTGTCCGAACGTCATAACCATACTTTATTAGGTATGGTACGATCTATGATGTCTCTTACTGATTTACCACTATCATTTTGGGGTTATGCATTAGAGACAGCTCCATTCACGTTAAATAGGGCACCATGTAAATCCGTTGAGACGACATCGTATGAACTATGGTTTGGCAAGAAACTTAAGCTGTCATTTCTTAAAAGTTTGAGGTTGCGATGTTCATGTGAAAAAGTTTCAACATGATAAACTCAAACCCAAATTGGAGAAGTGCATCTTCATAGGATACCCAAAAGACACTGTTGGGTGCACCTTCTATCACAGATCTGAAGGCAAGATCTTTGTTGCTAAGAGTGGATCCTTTCTAGAGAAGGAGTTTCTCTCAAAATAAGTGAGTGGGAGGAAATTAGAACTTGATGAGGTAATTGTACCTGCTCCCTTATTGGAAAGTAATTCATCACAGAAATCAGTTCCAGTGATTCCTACACCAGTAAGTGAGGAAGCTAATGATGATGATTATGAAACTTCTAATCAAGTTACTACCGAACCTCGTAGGTCAACTACAGTAAGATCTGCACCAGAGTGGTATGGTAATCCTGTTCTGGAGGTCATGTTACTTGACCATGACGAACCTACGAACTATGAGGAAGCAATGATGAGCCAAGATTCCGCAAAATGGCTCGAGGCCGAGAAATCTGAGATGGGATCCATGTATGGGAACAAAGTGTGCACTTTGGTTGACTTGCCCGATGATTGGCAAGCCATATAGAATAAATGGATCTTCAAGAAGAAGACTGACGCTGACGATAATGTTACTGTCTACAAAGCTCGACTTGTCGAAAAGAGTTTTTGACAAATTCAAGATGTTGACTACGATGAGATTTTCTCACTCGTATCGATGCTTAAAGTTTGTCCGAATCATGTTAGCAATTGCCACATTTTATGAAATCTGGCAAATGGATGTCAAAACTACATTCCTTAATGGATTTCTTAAAAAAAAGAGTTGTATATGATGCAACAAGAAGGTTTTCTCAATCCTAAAGGTGCTAACAATGTGTGCAAGCTCCAGCGATCCATCTATTGACTAGTCCAAGCATCATGGAGTTGGAATATATGCTTTGATAAACTGGTCAAAGCATATGGTTTTATACAGACTTGCGGTGAAGCCTGTATTTACAAGAAAGTGAGTGGGAGCACTACATCATTTCTGATAAGTATATGTGAATGACATATTGTTGATCGGAAATAATGGAGAATTTTCTAGAAAGCATAAAGGAGTGTTTGAAAGGAGTTTTTCCAAGAAAGACCTCGGTGAATCTGCTTATATATTGAGCATCAAGATCTATAGAGATGGATCAAGACGCTTGATATATTTTCAATGAGTACATACCTTGACAAGATTTTGAAGTAGTTCAAAATGGAACAATCAAAGAAGGAGTTCTTGCCTGTGTTGCAAGGTGTGAAGTTGAGTAAAGACTCAAAACCTGACCACGGCAGAAAAAAGAAAGAGAATGAAAAGTCATTCCCTATGCCTCAGTCATAGGTTCTATAAAGTATGCTATGATGCGTACCAGACCTATTGTGTACCTCACCATGAGTTTGGCAAGAGGGTACAATAGTGATTCAGGAGTGGATCACTGAACAGCGGTCAAAATTATCCTTAGTGGAATAAGGAAATGTTTCTCGGTTACGGAGGTGACAAAGAGTTCATTGTAACGAGTTACATTGATGCAAGCTTTGACAACGATCTGGATGACTCCAAGTCTTGATCTAGATACATATTGAAAGTGGGAGTGATTAGCTAGAGTAGCTCCGTGCAGAGCATTGTAGACATAGAAAATTTGCAAAGTACATACGGCTCTGAATGTGGCAGACCCGTTGACTAAACTTCTCTCACAAGCAAAACATGATCACTCTTAGGGTGTTAATCACGTAGCGATGCGAACTAGATTATTGGCTCTAGTAATGTAACACCCCGAATGTGATTTACCTAATATGTACTCCAACTATTGCCGTTTCCGGCGCTAAGTTATCTTATTTCCTTGGGTTCGGGTTTTTGTCTCCGTGTGTTGTTGCCGTTGTCATGCAACTCATATCATTTCATCATGTGCATTGCATTTGCATACGTGTTCGTCTCATGCATCCGAGCATTTTCCCCGTTGTCCGTTTTGCATTCCGGCGCTCCTATCTCCTCTGGTGGTCCTTTCTACCTCTTTTCATGTGTGGGGGTTAAACATTTCTGGATTGGACCGAGACTTGCCAAGCGGCCTTGGTTTACTACCGGTAGACCGCGTGTCAAGTTTCGTACCATTTGGACTTCGTTTGATACTCCAATGGTTAACCGAGGGACCGAGAAGGCCTCGTGTGTGTTGCAGCCCAACACCCTTCCAATTTGGCCCAGATCCCACCAAAACCCTCTCCATCATCTAGAGCATTCGATCACGATCCCGTGGCCGAAAACCGCACCTCATTTGGACTCTCCTAGCTCCCTCTATGCCTATATAGACCCTCTCCCGAAATTTTCGGATCTTCTTCCCCAAAACCCTAGCTCCCCTTCCTCTCCGCGCGCTGGACAACGTCCGGACGCGCCGGACACGTCTGCCCGCTCCGCTGGACGAACCAACTCCTGCCACGTGTCCCGGGCTGGCGCCCACATCGCCGCTGACCCCGCGGGCCCGCGAGCCCGTGCGGGGCCCTCCCAGCCCG
>NC_041382.1:87177130-87220691 GCF_002162155.2 Triticum dicoccoides
GGCCTACAGCCGCCTCGTCGCCGACCCGACGCGCTCCGGCGACCACGCCGCGCCGGCGTCGCCTCCTCGCCTCCCCGCAGCGTCCTCCCGGCTGGCCACCGCGTCCCCATCTCTGGCGGCTACAGTAACTCCGGCGACCTCGACTTCCGTGCCCGATCCGATCTGGATTTGGAAACCCTAGATCCGGTTGAATTTCCCTCTCCTCTCAGTAATTTATTTGCGTTTTTCATCATGTCGTATCTCCGCATTGGTAGCTCCGCTTTGGGCGTGTGGCATATCAAAATGTTCGATTCAGAGAGTACATCATTTCATCTCATTGCATCATTTTTATTTGAGATCATCTTGATGCCCGTAATGCTGTTGGAAGAGAGCTATTTGAGTTAATTGTCAGATCTGCTGCATCAAATAGCTATTTGTCATTTTTGCCATGATTAATGTGTGCATGATATGCCCCTAAGCTCTACACGTGTTTTGTTATATGCCATGCCATCTTTACAGAGGTGCTTACCATGTATTCTAGTGATATATCTGGTGACTAGCACAATCTTGCAAAGTAGTGCATTCGTTAATGCTGATTTCAGGGACTTAGAATTTCTCCAAGTCCTTGATCTGTTTTTATCAATATGTCATATGTTCATGTTGTTTCCTAGTGATCCCTGCCCCTTTTGAGGATGATCAGTAAGGATGTTTTATTAACATAGTGGTTCTCTATCCATCCATGTCTTTGTTTTCAATTATGGAGCACCCTAGCTTGAGTCGATCGAGCTCTACTTTTGCTATTTCGTGAATCCTGGCAGATTGTTTACTTGTTAGCGATTTTGCCGAGGATGTTGTTGTTGATCCGTGCATGTGATGTTGTTGTTCTTGCCCTGTCTAGCTTCTATAATATGTATTCTTGATGGGTGTATGCTTATTTTGTCATGCCATGCTCTGTAGTGAGTGCATCGAGCTCGTAAACATGCCTACTCGTTAACATATTTGCATGCTCCAGTTTTTCACTAAGTCTGTAATCTGATTATGTTTTTGCCATGTTCACATGCTTGCAATTGTATTTTCTGATCCCTTTTGGCTCAAGGTCACTAAGGGACTTTTGTTAAGTGCTTTGAGTAGCTTCATGTCATGTCTTACTTTGCCATGTTAAGTTCCTGTAGCATATAGTTCTCTTACTCCAAAGAGTGCTACCTGATCTGAAATTCCAGACTTGTGTTAATTTCACCAAGTCTGAAACCTGTTATCATTTGCATTTTTTCCATGCTTGTTTGAACCTGTTAATGGATGAATTGGCCGTATATCAGTGCTCATTTTTTGTCAAGCATCATGAGTGGATCCCTTCGAGGTATTTTGTTGGCATGTTTGAGTGTTGTAGCATAATTATCTTGATGCATTTAGATGGCTACTTGCTGTTTGTCACAGACCGGTGCCATATTTGTTTTGCTTGCCATTTCCAAACCGTGCATCCGATTCCGGTGATCTTTATATCGATTTCAACCGAAATCACCTCACCTTTCCAGTGGCACTCTTGGATTTCCAAGTTGAGGCCGGTTCAATAATTCCTTGTCAAATCTTGCATATGCATCACATATCGCATCCCGCATAGCATACCATGTTTGCATCATAATTGCTTGAGCGTTGCACGTGGTTGATTGTGTTCCTTTTGCTTGTTTGTCTTATTTGGGTAGAGCCGGGAGACAAGTTCGCTAACGAGGAGCCCATTGAGTTTGCTTTCGAGGATCCAGTC
Organism: Triticum dicoccoides; assembly: GCF_002162155.2. NCBI lineage: Eukaryota > Viridiplantae > Streptophyta > Magnoliopsida > Poales > Poaceae > Triticum > Triticum dicoccoides. Next base: position 87,178,869 of record NC_041382.1, read on the forward strand.
AACTCTGACAACTTTGCAGGCAAGATGATCATACCCTCGAAATCACTTCTATCTTTGCTTGCTAGATCCTTGCTCTTTTGCTATGCCTATGCTACAATGCCTACCACTTGCTTATCATACCTCCCAAATTGCCATGTCAAACCTCTAACCCACCATGTCCTAGCAAACTGTTGATTGGCTATGTTACCGCTTTGCTCAGCCCCTCTTATAGCGTTGCTAGTTGCAGGTGAAGATTGGAGATCGTTCCTTGTTGGAACATTGTTTATTTTGTTGGGATATCACTATATTATCTTGTTATCTTAATGCATCTATATACTTGGTAAAGGATGGAAGGCTCGGCCTTTTGCCTAGTGTTTTGTTCCACTCTTGCCGCCCTAGTTTCCGTCATATCGGTGTTATGTTCCCGGATTTTGCGTTCCTTACGCGGTTGGGTGATAATGGGAACCCCTTGACAGTTCGCCTTGAATAAAACTCCTCCAGCAATGCCCAACCTTGGTTTTACCATTTGCCACCTAGCCTCTTTTTCCCTTGGGTTTCCGGAGCCCGAGGGTCATCTTATTTAAACCCCCCCGGGCCAGTGCTCCTCTGAGTGTTGGTCCAAACTAGAGCCCTGTGCAGTGCCCCCTCGGGGAAACTCAAGGTTTGGTTTTAGTTGTATGGAGCGCTCATCTGAGTGTTCCCTGAGAACGAGATATGTGCAGCTCTTATCGGGATTTGTCGGCACATTCGGGCGGTGTTGCTGGACTTGTTTTACCATTGTCGAAGTTGTCTTGTAGAACTGGGATGCCGAGTCTGATCGAAATGTCTCGGGAGAAGGTTTATCCTTCGTTGACCGTGAGAGCTTGTGATGGGCTAAGTTGGGATTCCCCTGTAGGGATTTGAACTTTTGAAAGCCATGCCCGTGGTTATGGGCAGATGGGAATTTGTTAATGTCCGATTGTAGATAACTTGAACCTTAACTTAATTAAAATGAATCAACCGCGTGTGTAACCGTGATGGTCTCTTCTCGGCGGAGTCCGGGAAGTGAACACGGTGTTGGAGTAATGTTTTCCGTAGGTGGTTCTCTAGTTCTTCGTTCGTGCTTTGCCTTCTCTTCTCGGTCTCTTTTGCGAACAGGTTAGCCACCATATATGCTAGTCGCTTGCTGCAGCTCCACATATTACCTTGCCTTACCTATAAGCTTAAATAGTCTTGATCGCGAGGGTGCGAGATTGCTGAGTCCCCGTGGCTCACAGATTACTTCCAAACCAGATGCAGGGCCCGATGACTCTGTTCCAGATGACGCGCTTGAGCTCAAGTGGGAGTTCGACGAAGACTCACGCCGTTACTATGTATCTTTCCCTGATGATCAGTAGTGGTGCCCAGTTGGGGCGATCGGGACCGTGTCGCATGTTGGGGTTGATCTTTTATTTTGGTACCATAGTCGGACCATGAGTGTATTGGATGATTGTAATGTTATTCATGTACTTTGTGTGACGTGGCGAGTGTAAGCCAACTATGTACCTTTCGCCTTATTATATATTTACATGGGTTGTTGTGAAGATTACCTTACTTGCGACATTGCTTTCAATGCGGTTATGCCTCTACGTCGTGCTTCGACACGTAGGAGATATAGCCGCATCGAGGGCGTTACAAGTTGGTATCAGAGCCTTCCCCGACCTTAGGAGCCCCCACTGCTTGATCAAATTAGCTGACGAGTTGAGTCTAGAAAAAATGTTTTGAGTCATTTAGGAATTATATATCGGATAGTTTAGGAATTCTTTTTACTCCCCAGTCCCTTCATCGCTCTGGTAAGGCATCCTGACGTAGAGTTTTGTCTCTTCTCTTCTCAAATTTCACTAAAAAAATTAGGATCACGCGGGTATCTTGGAATCGTTCCGATCGATTTGTGACGAGAACATTGTTCTTGGTGCCTCCTGTCATTAAGGGGTTGTGGAAGTGTCCCGGGGAGTTGAGCTCTGAGGTGTTGTCGTCACAATTTTATCGTTGCAGTTCTGGAATACCTGAGTTTAGTTCGCCGACATCAAAAATCTCTTTTATGCAGTTGTTGGTGAGATAACCTCGACGCCACCCAGTACTGGGGCGGGAGTTCGGGAGTATTTCCATAACTTGTATAACAGATGCTTTTCGAAGGTTGAGGTAGACGATTTCCGAAGTTTTTCTCGGTTATGTGTTGAAGGATGGATACAGCTGGATGTAGGATTTGCTAGATTTGGGTGAGATATTATGCTTCCCCTGTATCCCCAACACCTGATTGCATAACCGGAAAGGTTCGGGAGTTTCATAGGTGGGAATTCTTGTACCTCTAGTTATTCTTCCACGGATATTTGGTTTGAGATTGGGTGATCCTTACCGAGTATTCGTTCTTGTTCCGTACCTTGCTGTTTTTTTTTCTTCTACATCAATTCTAAGTGGCTTCTCAACTTATGGATATCTGACCATTTCAATTGGAATGCATTCGTTCATTTTGTTCGGATGTGAAGACTATATGTTGCAATTTCAAACCGTTGGGTTCAACTTCAATTTTTGTCTATCAGTGTGCTAATGGATGCCAACCTCTTCAGGATGGCTCCTCCAATGCACACGACTCCGAATCCTGATCCGCCACCACCACCTCCACCTCCGAAGGCATGGCAAGCTGTGATGGCCGCTACCAATGCAAATACGTAGCTGATCATGCAAATTCTTCAAGAGCACAACCAAGCGAACCAAGGCAACCAGGGCAACAATCAGAATCACTTTGCTACAATCAACCAGTTCCTTGCTAACCAGCCAAAGACCTTCAGCAATTGTGTTGAGGCAACCGACGCTGATGATTGGCTCGTGGACTTATGCAAGCATTTTGAGTGCAGTAACGTCAGGCCTGAGGACTTTGTCAAGTTCGCATCCTTCCAACTCAAAGACCAAGCTGCAGAATGGTTTCAGCGGTACAAAGATTCCAGAGGAGGCCGTGTGATTACCTGGGATGAATTCCGTAAAGACTTCAAAGCTCATCATATTCCTCAGAGCGTGGTTGAAAGCAAGCGTGAGGAATTCCGCAACCTGAAGCAAGGCTCTATGTCTGTCTATGAGTACAACAAGATGTTTCAGAAGCTCGCCCGTTTTGCTAAGTAGGACGTCCCTGATGAAAGAGCATGATATACCAGTTCAGGGGTGGTCTCAGAGAAGAAATCCAGCTAGCTCTTGTTCTATTTGAGCCCATGAGGTACGATGAGTTTTACAACATGGCATTGAAGCAAGAGGCTGCTCAACTGAAGTGCAATGCTTCCAAGAAGTGAGTCAGAGATGCTACTCCTTCCTCTACTCAAGTGGCCAAGCAGCAGATGTATTGGCGTCCTCCTCCTCCGTTCCGTCAGCCTTATCAGCAGAAGAGCAAAGGTGGCAGTGGATCTTCCCACCCACCCAACCTAGGCTTTCAGAACAAGACTTCGTCTCAAGCTCCAAGATCGAGTGCTCCGTATCACCGTCCGCTTTTAGAGGTCACGTGCAACAAGTGCCAACAGAAGGGTCACTATGCCAACAAATGCTTCAATCAGAGGCGTCTTCCTCCTCCTCCTGTGAAATCGGCAAGTATAGCTGTGGTCAAGCATAACCCCAAGTACGCCAAGGTCAACATGGTGAATGCAGCTCAGGCAGAGGACTCGTCAAATGTCATCATGGGTAACCTCCCTGTTAACGATATTCCTGCAAGAGTTCTTTTTGACACTGGTGCATTGCATTGTTTCATTTCCAAACCTTTTGCATCAAAGTATGAGTGCGATTATCAGTATCTGCAAAGTTCTTTACAAATCGTGTCACCGGGCAAGCAAATGATAGCTAATATCTGCGTCCCGGATGTTACTATCACGTTGGGCGGCTACAAATTTCTAGCTTCTCCTATTGTTCTGGGTGACTCAGATATCGATCTTATTCTCGTAATGGATTGGCTTTCTAAGCACAAGGCTCAGCTTGATTGTGCTGCTAGGCAGATTCAATTGACTCATTCGTCTGAGGATGTAATTGTCTTTGCCGCTCGTGATGATACAATCCGTCTGTTTTTTCTCAATGAGAAGGGTGAACTGGATGCCATCTCTCAAATTCCAGTCGTTTGCGAATATCAAGACGTCTTTCCAGAAGAGCTTCCAGGAATGCCTCCGCACCGGCCAGTTGAATTCGTCATCGATCTTGAGCCTGGCACGGAACCGGTGTGCAAACATCCTTACAAGCTCGGACCTAAAGAGTTGAAGGAGCTGAAGAAGCAACTCGATATTCAAGAGCGAATGGGTCTTATCCGACCTAGTTCTTCTCCGTGGGGTTGTGGAGTACTTTTTGTGAAGAAGAAGGATGGAACGGACCGACTTTGTGTTGACTACCGTCCATTGAACAAGAAGACTATCAAGAACAAGTACCCACTTCCCAACATCAATGAGGTGTTCGAACAACTCAAAGGTGCCCAAGTATTCTCCAAGCTTGATCTCTGTATGGATTATCACCAGATTTGAATCCGTGAGCAAGATATTCCCAAGACAGCTTTCAAAACAAGCTATGGTTCATATGAATACACTGTCATGTCTTTTGGCCTCGTCAACGCTCCTCCGACTTTCTCTCGCATGATGAACTTCATCTTCAATGCCTACACAAATGACTTTGTCTTGGTCTACCTCGACAACATTCTGGTCTTTTCGAAGAACAAGGAAGATCATGCCAAGCACTTGCGTTTGGTGCTCGATAAGCTCAGGGAACATCAGTTCTACGCCAAGTTCTCAAAGTGCGATTTTTGGCTCGATGAGGTTCTTTATCTTGGGCATATCATCTCTGCCAAGGGCATAGCGGTGAATCCTGAGAAGGTGTCTGCAATTGTGAATTGGGAACCACCTCAGAATGTGAAGCAAGTCCGCAGCTTTCTCGGTCTCGCAAGCTACTGTCGAAGGTTCGTTGAGAACTTTTCAAAGATCGCGAAGCCCCTTTCAAACCTTCTCCAGAAGCACGTCAAGTACGTTTGGTCTCCGGAATGTGACATCGCTTTCAACACTTTGAAAGAGAAATTGTTCACTGCTCCAGTTCTGACTCCTCCTGATGAATCCAAACCGTTCGAGGTCTTCTGCGATGCCTCTCTTCAAGGTCTTGGTGCAGTGTTGATGCAAGAGAAGAAAGTTGTGGCTTATACCTCTCGCCAGTTGAAGCCCAACGAGAAGAACTACCCCACTCATGACCTCGAGTTGGCGGCAGTTGCGCATGCTCTTTTGACTTGGAGACATCTCTTATTGGGAAGAAAAGTGGACATCTTCACTGACCACAAGAGTCTCAAGTACATCTTCACTCAGCCTAATCTCAACCTCAGACAGACTCGTTGGGTCGAAATGATTCAAGAGTATAATCCAAGTATCGAGTATACTCCAAGCAAGGCCAATGTGATCGTTGACGCTTTGAGCAGGAAGGCTTACTGCAACAGTCTGATTCTCAAGCCTTACCAACCCGAGCTTTGTGAAGCTTTCTGCAAACTCAATCTGCAAGTTGTTCCTCGAGGTTTCCTCGCCAACCTTCAAGTCTCTCCTACTTTGGAAGACCAGATTCGCGAGGCTCAACTTCTTGATGCTATGGTGAAGAAGGTGAAGTTTGGGATTGCCAAGAGTCAACCCAAGTACAAGTGCTATCGCCTTGATGACAAGGATACTCTCTTCTTTGAGGATCGTATTGTTGTGCCCAAAGGTGACCTTCATAAAGTTATTATGAACGAGGCTCACAATTCACTCCTCTCCATCCACCCTGGGAGTACGAAGATGTATCAGGACCTCAAGCAGGCTTATTGGTGGACTCGAATGAAGCGCGAGATTGCTCAGTTCGTGAATGAATGTGATGTCTGCAGAAGAGTGAAGGCAGAACACCAAAGGCCAGCTGGTCTCCTCCAACCTCTTGCCATTCCAGAATGGAAGTTTGACCATATTGAGATGGACTTCGTGACTGGGTTTCCAAAGTCCAAGCGTGGCAATGATGCTGTATTCATTGTCATCGACAAACTCACTAAAGTGGCTCACTTTCTGCCTATCAAAGAGTCTATCACTGCAGCTCAATTGGCAGAGCTTTATACCTCTCGGATTGTCTCTCTGCACGGCATTCTATAGGTGATCTCTTCAGACCGTGGCAGCATCTTTACCTCCAAGTTTTGGGATTCTTTTCAGAAGGCCATGGGCACCAACACCCGCTTCAGCACAGCTTTCCATCCTCAAACTAGCGGTCAAGTCGAGCGTGTCAATCAGATTCTTGAAGATATGCTCAGGGCTTGCGTTATCTCCTTTGGTATGAAGTGGGAATATTGTCTTCCATACGCCGAATTCTCCTACAACAACATTTTTCAAGCAAGTTCGGGCAAGGCCCCATTCGAAATTCTCTATGGCAGGAAGTGCCATACTCCTCTTAACTGGTCAGAAACCGGTGAACGTCAACTTCTTGGAAATGACTTGATCACAGAGGCAGAGGAGATATGCAAAGTCATTCGTGATAACCTCAAAGCAGCGCAATCGCGCCAGAAGAGCTACTATGATAGTAAGCACCATGATTTCGCTTTCGTGATCGGAGATCATGTTTACCTCCGTGTCTCTCCAATGAAAGGTACTCATCGCTTCGGTATAAAAGGGAAGCTTGCCCCTAGATACGTGGGTCCTTTCAAGATCGTCAGCAAGAGAGGCAATCTCGCCTATCAACTCGAGCTTCCTTCAAACTTTGCAAATGTGCACGACGTGTTCCATGTCTCTCAGCTCAGCAAGTGCTTCAAGACTCCTGACCGCACCGTCAACTTCGAAGACATTGATCTCCAAGATGATCTCTCTTATCGTGAGCACCCCGTTGTTATTCTTGAAGAGACTGAACACAAGACTCGCAATAAGTCAATCAAATTCCTCAAAGTCAAGTGGTCACACCATTCCGACCGTGAAGCCACCTGGGAACGCGAGGATCACCTCCGTTCTGAGTGCCCGGCGTTCTTCTAGTCCTAGATTTCAGGACGAGATCCTTTCGTAGTGGTGGAGTGTTGTAACACCCCGGATGTAATTTACCTAATATGTACTCCAACTCTTGCCATTTCCGGCGCTAAGTTATTTTATTTCCTCGGGTTCGGGTTTTTGTCTTCGTGTGTTGTTGCCGTTCTCATGCATCTCATATCATGTCATCATGTGCATTGCATTTGCATACGTGTTCGTCTCATGCATCCGAGCATTTTCCTCGTTGTCCGTTTTGCATTCCGGCACTCCTATCTCCTCCGGTGGTCCTTTCTACCTCTTTTCATGTGTGGTGGTTAAACATTTCCGGATTGGACCGAGACTTGCCAAGCGGCCTTGGTTTACTACCGGTAGACCACCTGTCAAGTTTCGTACCATTTGGACTTCGTTTGATACTCCAACGGTTAACCGAGGGACCGAGAAGGCCTCGTGTGTGTTGCAGCCCAACACCCTTCCAATTTGGCCCAAAACCCACCAAAACCCTCCCCATCATCTAGAGCGTTCGATCACGATCGCGTGGCCGAAAACCGCACCTCATTTGGACTCTCCTAGCTCCCTCTATGCCTATATATAGACCCTCTCCCGAAATTTTCGGATCTTCTTCCCCAAAACCCTAGCTCCCCTTCCTCTCCGCGCGCCGGACACGTCCGGCCACTCCGCCGGACGAACCAGCTACTGCCACGTGTTCCGGGCGGGCACCCACATCGCCGCCGACCCTGCGGGCCCGCGAGCCCGTGCGAGGCCCTCCCGGCCCGGCTCCTCCCGCCGCCCGCACCTACCGGGCGAGCCGCCCGCGCCGCCCGCCGGCGTCCTTTGTCCTTCGCCGCGCCGCCGCGGATCCCGACTCCGGCGACCTCCGCCGCGGCCACCCAGCTCGCTGCGCCGCCCGGCGGCCTACAGCCGCCTCGTCGCCGACCCGACCGCGCCGCGCCGGCGTCACCTCCTCGCCTCCCCGCAACGTCCTCCCGGCCGGCCATCGCGTCCCCATCTCTGGCGGCTACAGTAACTTCGGCGACCTCGACTTCCGTGCCCGATCCGATCTGGATCTGGAAACCCTAAATCCGGTTGACTTTCCCTCTCCTCTCAGTAATTTATTTGCGTTTTTCATCATGTCGTATCTCCGCATCCGCAGCTCCGTTTTGGGCGTGTAGCATATCGAAATGTTCGTCTCGGAGAGTACATCATTTCATCTCATTGCATAATTTTCATTTGAGATCATCTTGATGCCCGAAATGCTGTTGGAAGAGAGCTATTTGAGTTAATTGTCAGATCTGCTGCATCAAATAGCATCTGTCATTTTTGCCATGATTAATGTGTGCATGATATGCCCCTGAGCTCTACATGTGTTTTGTTATATGCCATTCCATGTTTACAGAGGTGCTTACCATGTATATTTGTGATATGTGTGGTGACTAGCACAAGCTTACAAAGTAGTGCATTCGTTAATGCTGATTTCAGGAAGTTAGAATTTCTCCAAGTCCTTGATCTGTTTTTATCAATATGCCATATTTCCATGTTGTTTCCTAGTGATCCGTGCCTCTTTTGAGGATGATCAGTAAGGATGTTTTGTTAACATTGTGGTTCTCTATCCATCCATGTCTTTTTTTGCAATTATGGAGCACCCTAGCTTGAGTCAACCGAGCTCTACTTTTGCTATTTCGTGAATCCTGGCAGATTGTTTACTTGTTAGCGATTTTGCCGAGGATGTTGTTGTTGATCCGTGCATGCTATGTTGTTGTTCTTGCCCTTTCTAGCTTCTATAATATGTATTCTTGATGGCTGTATGCTTAGTTTGTCATGCCATACTCTGTAGTGAGTGCATCGAGCTCGTAAACATGCCTACTCATTAACATATTTACATGCTCCAGTTTTTCACTAAGTCTGTAATCTGATTATGTTTTTGCCATGTTCACATGCTTGCAATTGTATTTTCTGATCCCTTTTGGCTCAAGGTCACTAAGGGACTTTTGTTAAGTGCTTTGAGTAGATTCATGTCATGCCTTACTTTGCCATGTTAAGTTCCTGTAGCATATAGTTCTCTTGCTCCAAAGAGTGCTACCTAATCTGAAATTCCAGACTTGTGTTAATTTCACTAAGTCTGAAACATGTTATCATTTGCACTTTTGCCATGCTTGTTTGAACCTGTTAGTGGATGAATTGGCCGTAGCTCAGTGCTCATCTATTGTCAAGCATCATGAGTGGATCCCTTCCAGGTATTTTGTTGCCATCTTTGAATGCTGTAGCATAATTATCTTGATGCATTTAGATGGCTACTTGCTATTTATCGCAGACCGGTGCCATATTTGTTTTGCTTGCCATTTCCAAACCGTGCATCCGATTCCGGTGATCTTTATATCGACTTCAACCAAAATCACCTCACCTTTACAGTGGCACTCTTGGATTTCCATGTTGAGGCCAGGTTCAATCATTCCTTGTCAAATCTTGCATATGCATCACATATCGCATCCCGCATAGCATACCATGTTTGCATCATATTTGCTTGAGCGTTGCACGTGGTTGATATTGTTATTTTTGCTTGTTTGTCTTGTTTGGGTAGAGCCGGGAGACGAGTTCGCTAACAAGGAGCCCGTTGAGTTTGCTTTCGAGGATCCAGTCAACTCTGACAACTTTGCAGGCAAGATGATCATACCCTCGAAATCACTTCTATCTTTGCTTGCTAGATGCTCGCTCTTTTGCTATGCCTATGCTACGATGCCTACCACTTGCTTATCATGCCTCCCAAATTGCCATGTCAAACCTCTAACCCACCATGTCCTAGCAAACCGTTGATTGGCTATGTTACCGCTTTGCTCAGCCCCTCTTATAGCGTTGCTAGTTGCAGGTGAAGATTGGAGATCGTTCCTTGTTCGAACATTGTTTATTTTCTTGGGATATCACTATATTATCTTGTTATCTTAATGCATCTATATACTTGGTAAAGGGTGGAAGGCTCGGCCTTTTGCCTAGTGTTTTGTTCCACTCTTGCCGCCCTAGTTTCCGTCATATCGGTGTTATGTTCCCGGATTTTGCGTTCCTTACGCGGTTGGGTGATAATGGGAACCCCTTGACAGTTCACCTTGAATAAAACTCCTCCAACAATGTCCAACCTTGGTTTTACCATTTGCCACCTAGCCTCTTTTTCCCTTGGGTTTCCGGAGCCCGAGGGTCATCTTATTTAAACCCCCCAGGCCAGTGCTCCTCTGAGTGTTGGTCCAAACTAGAGCCTTGTGCAGCGCCTCCTCGGGGAAACTCAAGGTTTGGTTTTAGTTGTATGGAGCGCTCATCTGAGTGTGCCCTGAGAACGAGATATGTACAGCTCCTATCGGGATTTGTCGGCACATTCGGGCGGTGTTGCTGGACTTGTTTTACCATTGTCGAAGTTGTCTTGTAGAACGGGATGCCGAGTCTGATCGGAATGTCTCGGGAGAAAGTTTGTCCTTCGTTGACCGTGAGATCTTGTGATGGGCTAAGTTGGGACTCCCCTGCAGGGATTTGAACTTACGAAAGTCGTGCCCGCGGTTATGGGCAGATGGGAATTTGTTAATGTCCAATTGTAGATAAATTGAACCTTAACTTAATTAAAATGAATCAACCGCGTGTGTAACCGTGATGGTCTCTTCTCGGCGGAGTCCAGGAAGTGAACACGATGTTGGAGTAATGTTTGTCGTAGGTGGTTCTCTAGTTCTTCGTTCGTGCTTTGCCTTCTCTTCTCGCTCTCTTTTGCGAACAGGTTAGCCACCATATATGCTAGTCGCTTGCTGCAGCTCCACATATTACCTTGCCTTACCTATAAGCTTAAATAGTCTTGATCGCGAGGGTGCGAGATTGCTGAGGCCCCCTTGGCTCACAGATTACTTCCAAACCAGATGCAGGGCCCGATGACTCCGTTCCAGATGACGCGCTTGAGCTCAAGTGGGAGTTCGACGAAGACTCACGCCGTTACTATGTGTCTTTCCCTGATGATCAGTAGTGGTGCCCAGTTGGGGCGATCGGGACCGTGTCGCATGTTGGGGTTGATCTTTTATTTTGGTACCGTAGTCGGACCATGAGTGTATTGGATGATTGTAATGTTATTCATGTACTTTGTGTGCGTGCCGAGTGTAAGCCAACTATGTACCTTTCCCCTTATTATCTATTTACATGGGTTGTTGTGAAGATTACCTTACCTGCGACATTGCTTTCAATGCGGTTATGCCTCTAAGTCGTGCTTCGACACGTAGGAGATATAGCCGCATCATGGGCGTTACAAGTAAACCCCTTGGGTATTAGTCACATGGAGATGTGAACTAATCACATAAAGATGTGAACTATTGATGTTAAATCACATGACAATGTGAACTAGATTATTGACTCTAGTGCAAGTGGGAGACTGGAGGAAATATGCCCTAGAGGCAATAATAAAGTTGTTATTTGTATTTCCCTGGTAAGTTGGCATACCCAGTAGGCAAGATTGCCCTAGAAGTGGCTTTTGGTGATGACTATGACTACAGAGTAGAGACGTTGTGGTTTGAAGTGGTTTAAAACTTAAAATCAAGAGCCCTTATCACGCCTTGTTCGGACGGCCGGCTTACACCAAGTTTATGGCACATCCTTGTTATGTTTATTTGCAGCTTAAAATGCCAGGGCGTAAGGGCACAATTACAGTCCTAGCGATAGAAGAATCGCGTTGGAATGTGACAAAGGAGATGTTGCATATGCTGAGTCGGCTTGTGCCACAGAGGAGCTCAAGTTCTATAAAGATAATGTTCACCCAACTGATATGACCGCTCTGAAGAAGCCAACTACTAAGCAAGACCCTTTATTGAAGCTTAAGTCGGCTGATGATGCCAAATAGGTTGACTTTGTCCCTCGCAACTCATCTCAGCAGTTCACCATCAGTGCTAACATGGATCCGAAATAGGAAGGCGCGCTCATCGAGTTCATCCGTGAGAATCGGGAGATCTTTGCATGGAAGCCTTCAGACATGCTAGGTGTACCGAGAGAACTCGCTGAGCACATCTCAATATTGACCCTAAGTTTAAGCCGGTGAAACAGTTCCTTCGCCGTTTTAATGAAGAGCGACCAAAGGCTATTGGAGAAGAGGTGGTCCGGCTCTTGGCAGCTGGGTTCATCATTGAATTTTTTTCACCTTGAGTGGTTGGGTAACCCAGTGCTGGTACTCAAGAAAAATGGCACCTGGCATATGTGTGTGGATTATACGGACCTTAATAAGGCTTGTCCAGCTGATCCTTTTGCTCTTCCCCATATTGATCAGATCATAGATGCCACGGCGGGTTGTGAGCGTTTGCTCTTCCTGGATGCTTATTCAGTCTATCATCAGATTAAGATGGCAGTTAAAGACCAAGAGAAGAAAACTTTTATTACACCTTTTGGGGCTTTCTGCTATGTATCTATGCCTTTTGGGCTCAAGAGTGCGCAGGCGACTTATCAACGTTATGTCCAGAATTGTTTTCATGACCAGATTGGGTGCAATGTTCATGCTTATGTGGATGATATTGTTGTCAAGTCCAGAAAGAATGAGACTGTTGGATGATTTGAAAGAGACCTTTGATAATCTTCGAGTTTATAAAATGATGCTTAACCCGGCCAAGTGTGTTTTTGGTGTGCCTGCAGGCAAGCTCTTGGGTTTTCTGGTCTCAAAGATAGGTATTGAAGCTAACCCGAAGAAAATTAAGGCTATTACTTCATTGGCTAAGCCGGCATGTATCAATGACGTCCAGCGTCTGGCGGGTCGTATTGCAGCTCTAAGCTGGTTCATAAGCCACCTGGGAGAGAAGGCAATTCCTTTGTACCAGATGATGAAGAAAACAGATCATTTTGTCTGGAGCGATGTTGCAAATGAGGCACTCAAAAAATAGTTAGCTGAGCCGCTGGTCCTTGCGGATCCCATTGATAAAGAGCCCTTGATCTTATATGTGGCGGCTAACACTAGGGCTGTCAGTGTGGCAATTGTGCTGGAGTGCAAGGAGAAGGGTAAAGAGTACCCAGTCCAGAGGCCGACTTATTATGTTAGCGAGGTGTTAATTGAGTCTACACAACAATACCCACATTGGCAGAAACTGGTGTATGAGGTGTTCATGGCTAGTCGCAAGTTGAAGCACTATTTTCTTGGCCATCCTATAACCGTGGTCAGTTCTGCTCATTTAGGGGATATTATTCAGAACAGGGAGGCTACGGGCCGGGTGGCTAAGTGGGCCATTGAGCTCGGTCCCATGGCTTGAAATATGTGCCAAGGACAGCTATTAAATCTCAGGCTCTTCTGGATTTTATTAATGATTGGAGGGAGTTACAGATGCCTGAGGAGAAGCCTGATAACACATATTGGACTATTCACTTCGATGGATCCAGGCAATTGGAAGGCTCGGGGGCTGGAGTATGTTTTAAGGTTGATGTTTCCTTGTACTAACAATGCGGCTGAATATGATGCTCTACTCCATGTCCTTCAAATAGCCAAAGAGATGAATTTAAGCCAGATCAGGTGCTTTGGCGACTCAGATTTGGTGGCTCAGCAAGTTTCAGGCACTTGGGATTCCAAAGACTCGCTCATGGCGGCTTGTCGCCGGGCGGTTGACAATATTGTTGGTCACTTCAAAGGTTATCAGGTGGAGCATCTTAATCGAAGGAAGAATGAGGCGGCTGATGCTTTGAGCCAGCTTGGTTCTCAACGTAAGCCGATACCCCCTAATGTATTTCTTGATGTATTGCATAATCCTTCAGTCAAGTTGCCATCAGAAGAGGATCTTGCTATTCCTGACCCCGGAGGCACAGTTGATGGCGGCTCTCCATGCTATTCTTCACTGGACACTTCCCTACTTGGCTTATATGACCCGGGGCGAGTTACCTGCGGATGAAACTTTGGCCAGACAGATAACCTGGCGATCTAAGTCCATGACTATTGTTAATGGCGAGTTACACCGATGCAGCGTCAGACACGTGTTCCAGCATTGTGTTTCTCCTGAAGAGGGCCGTGAGATTTTAAGAGAAATACATGAAGGTGATTGTGGTCATCACGCCGGCTCTAAATCTCTAGTGGCTAAAGCTTTTCGTCATGGATTTTATTGGTTGACAGCTCATGCTGATGTAGAGGATCTCGTCAGTAAGTGTGATGGATGTCAGAAATTTTCTCGACGGTCTCACGTGTCGGCTCAAGAATTGAGGATGATTCCAATTACTTGGTCATTTGCGGTCTGGGGGCTTGATATGCTTGGACCTTTCAAAAGGTCTAAGTATAAGAAAACCCACCTCTTGGTGGCAGTTGACAAATTTACCAGATGGGTTGAAGCAGAGCCGGTCAGCAAATGTGATGAGGCAACAATAGTCCAGTTTGTCACCTTGGTTACCCTCATAGTATCATAACTGATAATGGCACTAATATGTCTAAAGGTGCTATGAGAGAATTCTGTCAACAAAAGCATAATCGTCTTGATGTCTCTTCCGTGGCTCATACGTAGTCTAATGGTCAAGTTGAGAGGGCAAATCAGGAAATCTTGAGAGGTATCAAGCCTTGGCTTATGGTTCCTTTGTAGCGAACGCCCGGTTGTTGGATTGAGGAGTTACCTTCAGTACTTTCGAGTATCAACACCACTCCCAACAGATCAACAGGCTATACGCCTTTCTTCATGGTCTACGAGGCAGAGGTGATTCTTCCAAGCAATATCCGTCATGACTCCCCTCGTGTGGTGGCTTATGTTGAAGTTGATAATGAAATAGCACGTCAAAACACACTTGATGCTTTGGATGATGAGCGAGATCTGGTGGCAGCTCGTTCGGTGCTATATCAACAAGATCCGCGTTGCTATCATAGCCGCAGAGTTAAGATCTGGACGTTTCAACAAGGCGACTTGGTGCTCCGGCTCATCCAAGATCAAACAGATATGCACAAGTTATCCCCACCTTGGGAAGGACCCTTTATGGTTAGCAAGAACCTGAATAATGGGTCGTATTAACTCATTGATGTACATGAGCACAAGGATTCTCGCAAATCGGAGGAGGAGACCCGCCGTCCATGGAATATCGCACATCTTCGGCCATACTATACTTGAGCCGCCAGCTCTTACCCTTCTTTATACTCTTTTCACTGTATATACTTTTTATGATCAATACAGTAAAGCCGGCATCCCCAAATTATGGGGCCTCTGCCGTTTCATTTCTGAGTATCCGAGTCTTTATTGGTTGATCATAAGGTCACATGGGGGCTTCCAACCTCTTGATCAGCTTGAATGCCACTTCTTATAGGTTTTTTCCTGCCCGTTTACAACTGGCTACTCCACTGGTGACCCGCCAAACTCTTAACAGTCAATCTTTTTAAATACCATGAACTTGTTCAGGTTCAAATGGCAGATTATGTCATGTGAGAGCCGGCTTACGGTGAGAGCCGGCTTATAGTGAGCTAGCTCAAACCACGGCTGTTGCGGCCTTGAAAGCAATCATGTGGCCTAAGTGCCAAACGACTGTTGCTGCCTTGAAAGCAATCATGTGTCCTAAGTGCCAAACGGCCGTTGCGGCCTTGAAAGCAATCATGTGGCCTAAGTGCCAAACGGTTGTTGTTGCCTTTAAAGCAATCTGGCCTAAGTGCCAAACGGCTGTTGCGGCCTTGAAAGCAAACATAAGGCCTGAGTGCCAAATGGCTGGTGCGGCCTTGAAAGCAAACATAAGGCCAGCGTGCCAAACGGCTGTTGCGGCCTCGAAAGCAAAGATAAGGCTTGAGTACCACACGGCTGTTGTGGCCTTGGCAGCAAATATGGGGCTTGTAAGCTACCCTTTTTTAGCCATGCTTTAAAAGCTGGCTTAGTGAATTTTTGAGATTTGCATATCTTCTACTTGGATTTTCTATTGAGATCCTTGAGTCGCCTGGTTTTGGGTTATGATAGTCATGATTGAATATTTCAGGTCATAACCCGCCCTGAATATTTTCGGGTTGTAACCTGTCCTAGTTTTAGACGTTGAGTCGCTAGTTAATTTTGACTTAACAATATCAAGGTAATGTTTGGGACCAGTTAATTTTAGACGTTGAGTCACCAGTTAATTTTTACTGGCGATATCAAGGTCCCGGACCAGCTGTATCATGAAATTAACTGGCATCCATAGCCCGAATCCTCAAACTATACATTTGGGCGGACGATCTTGTCCGGGACCAGTCACAAAATCATGATACAGCCAGGTTCCTCAAATCAGCTCTATATATTCAGGTTGACTGACACTTCATATATGTAACTTATCATGGGCACATATGTGGATACCTATGCGCTCGGGCGCATCCGTCATGTTGGATCTGACAGACATGACCCACCAGAAATTCCACCAACTTCTCCCCCCTGTCGGCATTCTGGGAACGGGGGTCCCCAGACTTGCCTGCCTGTGGCCCACGGCGTGGCTAAGCCAGCAGGCCGTACGACCCATCTTCACCAACAAGGCATCCAAGACCCTCGCGAGGGGCCAAGCCTCACGAGGCGGACGGTGCAAGACCTCCTCTGGAGCGGCCTAGTCGGGCAGGCTCACGAGGAGCGGAGATATCAAGGCGGGGCAAACCTCACGAGGCTCTCGTGATGTGAGCCATGACGATCGACACCAGGCGGGCGCCAGCACGCGCAGCGTCCTTATTTCCTCTTTGGTGCTAAGGAAGCAGGCACAGGTGAAGAGTACCGAGGTATCAGGAAAATGTTGCCATATCGGTGCAACGAGACCAAGACCAGAAGGACGGCAGGACGGAGGTCATCGTGGAGCCCAAGACGGCATCACCACCAGAGCCTTTCGCAGGCGAAGACCACTTTTGTCAGGATAGCTTGTACTAGCGGTCCCCCTTCGAATTTTCCCGCTGTTGTTGGCTCCCTTCCCGCTCAATATTTGGGAAGAGGACCAGGGCCTATATAAGTAGAGCTAGCCACCACCGTAGAGGGGGAGGCAGATCACTCTCACCCGCACAAGTTAGCCAAGCACAAGAACACCTCAACCTCAGGAGGCTGTTCTTCCCCTTGTACTATTCATCATCAGCCCAAGAGGCAATCCACCACCACCACACTGGAGTAGGATACTACACCACAACAGTGGCTCGAACCAGTATAAATCTTGTGTCTTTCCGTGTTGAGAGTTCGTCGAGTTCGTCCGCGAGATCTTAGCAAGCTACGGCGTAGATTGGTAGGAGGGAAAGACTTCGCGCGCACCCCAGTGTTCGAACCTTACGGGTTTGCCAGAACCCCACATCCGACATTTGGCACGCCGGGTAGGGGTGCACCGGAGCTCCTCTTCACCAACCTACACCCCGCGCCGCTGCACTTCGCCCCCATGGCAGGTGCCCCGCCATCCACCTCTGCGGCCAACATCGACAGCGGGACATCTAGGTACCGAGCCCTGGCCCCCGCCATACGGCGAGTGCGGTGGCTGACCAAGTTCAAACCAGAGATGCCGCCGTGTTACGACGGCGCGGCAGACCCGACGCTGTTCTTGCGGGCGTACGAGGAGGCTGTCCTCGAAGCCGGAGGTAACGACAAGATCATGGCCAACTGGTTCCCCATGGCCCTCGCCGGCGAGCCGCGCGCCTGGCTGCTCAACCTCCCGGGATCCATGGTGGCCTCCTGGGGGAACTCCGCGACCTCTTCGTCACTCGCTACGCGGTGCCGACGCACCACGCAGTCGCGACCCAACTAGGCGGCTCTCAAGCACCACCTTCAGACCGCCACGTCAAGTAGTTCCTCCGTCAGATCGGGCCCACCTCCAAGCGCCTGGGGGCTCCGCCGGGTTGGGCTGCGCCAGAGGCCGACCTCACCTTCGGCTCAGAAGACCACCCCGACTCCACCGCCGGAACCGGAATGCTCCCAATGCTCTGCACGCCCACCATCTGCAACGCGGCCATTACCAAAACCCTCATCGACGGCGGTGCTGGCCTCAACTTGCTCTTCATAGAATCCTTCAGCCTTCTTCATGTGCCGCTCGAGCGGCTCGGCCTCAGCAAGCCCTTCTTGGGAGTGGGTGGTGGAGCTACCCACCATCTGGGGCAGATCCGCCTCCCTGTCACCTTCGGCACACGCGACAACTACCGCACCGAGCTGTTGGACTTCGACATCGCTCACATCGGTCTCCCGTACAACGCCATCCTCGGATACCTGGCTCTCGCTCAGTTCATGGCGGCGACTCATCCGGCCAACAACCTCATGAAGATGCCAGGGAGCAAGGGCATCCTCACCATCAAGGGGTACACTAAGGAGGCCGTGACGGTGCTCAGGCCCGCCTTCAAGACCGCGGAAGCAGCACAGCCCGCCGGTGCCGGTACCCCCGAGGCCAAGGAGGCTGCGCCTACCAAGAAGAAGCAGTTGTTCACCCAAGACAAGGCGGAAACCAAACAGGTGCCGGTAAACAAGGACGGGTCTTCAGGAGCCACCTTTACCATAGGAGCCAGCCTCAACCCGGGACAAGAAGAAGCCTTGGTGAGGTTCTTGCACGCAAACAAGGGGATATTTGCGTGGGAGCCCAATCAGCTGGTAGGGGTCCCGAGGAAGGTGATCCAGCATCATCTAAGGGTATGCCCCAACATATGCCCCGTGAAGCAGCGAGCAAGACGGCAGTCCACTAAGAAGCAGGCCTTCATCGTCCAAGAAACACGCAAGCTAGAGGCGGAAGGTGCCATCCGAGAAGTTCGATATCCCGAATGGCTGGCGAACCCCATCGTAGTGCCGAAGAAAGGCGGGAAGGAACGGATGTGCGTCGACTTCACCAACCTTAACAAAGCCTGCCCCCAAGATCCGTTCCCACTCCCGCGCATTGACCAGATTGTCGACTCCACCGCCGAGTGTGACCTGCTGTGCTTCCTGGATGCGTTCTCAGGGTATCATCAGATCAAGACGGCGGTGGAAGATATGGAGAAGACAGCCTTCCTGACACCA
The DNA here is from genome assembly GCF_002162155.2 of Triticum dicoccoides. Classification (NCBI taxonomy): domain Eukaryota; kingdom Viridiplantae; phylum Streptophyta; class Magnoliopsida; order Poales; family Poaceae; genus Triticum; species Triticum dicoccoides. The sequence goes on from NC_041382.1 coordinate 87,197,719, forward strand.
TGTGGGGTGTACTGCTACACCTGCATGCCCTTCGGGGTGCGCAACGTGAGCGCGACCTTTCAGCGGTTGATGCACATCGCCCTGGGGTGGCAGCTCGGGAGAAACACAGAGGCTTACGTCGATGACATAGTGGTCAAGTCTCACGAGGCGAGGACATTGATTCAAGACTTGGAGGAGACCTTCAAGGGCCTGCGCCAAGTGAACTTGAGGCTTAACCCGAAGAAGTGCGTGTTCGGCGTCCCCTCCGGCAAGCTGCTGGGATTCCTCGTATCCCACAGAGGGATCAAGGCGAACCCAGAGAAGATCAAGGCCATCGAGGACATGAGCCCACTACAGACCCTCAAAGAGATGCAGAAGCTAGCAGGGCGGGTGACCACGTTAGGGCGTTTCATCTCCAAACTAGGAGAGCGCGCCTTACCCTTCTTCAAGCTCATGAACAAGAAGGACCCGTTCGAGTGGACCCCGGAGGCCGACTAGGCCTTCCAAGACCTCAAGAAATACCTTACTAGCCCCTCAGTGATGGTGGCACCACGGCTGAGGGAGTCCTGGATTAGGGGGTGTTCGGGTAGCCGGACTATACCTTCAGCCGGACTCCAGGACTATGAGGATACAAGATTGAAGACTTCATCCCGTGTCCGGATGGGACTTTCCTTGGCGTGGAAGGCAAGCTTGGCGATGCGGATATTCAAGATCTCCTACCATTGTAACCGACTCTATGTAACCCTAACCCTATCCGGTGTCTATATAAACCGGAGGGTTGTAGTCCGTAGGAAATCAACTCCATATACAACAATCATACCATAGGCTAGCTTCTAGGGTTTAGCCTCCTTGATCTCGTGGTAGATCTACTCTTGTACTACCCATATCATCAATATTAATCAAGCAGGAGTAGGGTATTACCTCCGTCGAGAGGGCCCGAACTTGGGTAAAAACATTGTGTTCCCTGCCTCCTGTTACCATCCGGCCTATATGCACAGTTCGGGACCCCCTACCCGAGATCCGCCGGTTTTGACACCGACATTGGTGCTTTCATTGAGAGTTCCTCTGTGCCGTCACAATCAGGAAGGATGCCTCCTCCCGTATTTAAAGACGGCGCTGTTGCTAAGGGAGCCTTGGCTGTCGGCCAAACCCTCCGGCTAGGTGGTTTCCTCATGACCCTGTTCGGCTGTTGCGCCGACGGTGACCTCTCGGCTCATCAAAAGCAACCTACACATCAGCTCGGAGCTAGTCGAGCAGCTAGATCCAATGGAGCTCTCCTCCGTAAACGAGCTCTTGGATCGCATCGCCGCCCTGGGGGTCGCTACGGATTACGACCAGGTTGGGCTTAAACCCGATCTAAGAGAAATTAACTCTCCCCAAGTCACCCACCACGTTGTCGTGGTAGAGGCGCAGTGCGGCGACCCTTCATCTATTTTAAGGACTAGCCACGTCCGAATTCCCGACCCCTCCAAGCCGGATACCCACGGAGGGGAGGATGTAACTCAAGACCTGAGCTTAGGATCAGGCAATGGGCTAGATTCATTGGACAACATCCAAGAATCCGAACTTTAGAGTTCGGAAACTCTTCGGCCTCCGAATCTTGGATTAGGTGAGGTTTCAGATTCAGCGACACCCGCCCACCCGAACATAAGCGATCTCTCCCAAATCAGGCAGAGGCCCGAGGAAACAGTACATCATTACTGGGTCAGATTCCTCCTAGTTATGAACAGGATAAAGGATTGCCGCGAGGGAGACGCAATCTCAATTTTCTGCAGTAATTGCATGGGCGAGGGAATCCTTAACGTCGTAAGTCGTCGTGATATTACACGCTTCGCTGACTTGGCGTCCAAAGTACAAAAATACTGTGTGATGGAAAGCGCCTGGAAAACCGAAATAAAATTTTGGGATAATCCGGCCTTGAATAGTAATCTCGTCCGAACTAAGAGGGTGCATCATCATAGGACACCTGGGATAAACACCAAAAAGCCAAAACCGTCTATAGGGCATGGAACCGTACTGGAAAAGTGGCTTGATGGACCCTGTAGAATTCACAGTACAGAGGACGCCACACCAACTCACAGCCTTAGAGCATGTTGGATACTTCGGCAGGTGGCCAAAATTGGCGAGGACCTCTTAATTCTGGAGGCCACAGAAAGCCAGCCCGAGGGCACCAGTACCGTTCTCACAGTCTTCGAGACTTTCGCATCAAACAATATGCGAAAAAGAACACTCCGCAGCCTCGCCGAAGTCTATCAAGTTGCAACAATAAATCCATGGAGCGACACTGCTATTACCTTCAACGCAAGTGATGAACCTAGATTCCGAACTGCCCGAGCACCAGCCGCATTGGTCCTCAATCCCATAGTGGACGGCTTTCGCCTCACCAAGGTGCTCATGGATGGAGGCAGCGGACTAAACCTCATTTATGAGGAAACCCTTCAAAAAATGGAAATAGACTGGAACCGCATCGAGCAAAGCATCACAACCTTTAGAGGAATAATCCCCAGTCGGGAAGCGCGCTGCACAGGAAAAATCACACTAGATGTGGTGTTCGGCACGCCGGATAATTACCGGTCCGAAGAAGTCACGTTTCAGGTGGCCCCGTTCAAAAGCAGATATCACGCTTTACTAGGGCGGGAAGCATTCACAATCTTCCAAGCAATACCCCATTACAGGTACATGAAGCTTAAGATGCCCGGGCCGAACGGAATTATCACTCTAGCTAGTGATCCAGACATAGCACTCCGCGCCGAAAATAAGACGGCCGCATTAGCCCTTGAGGCGCTATCCGAAGCCTTAGCGGCCGAGGAACTGACTGCGCTGTGCTCCACGATTAACAGGGATGATGTGATACTCGATAAGAGATCCAAATCCACGTCCTTCAAGCCAGCTGACGAAATAGTCAAATTCCAGGTCCATCCAATGGACCCCAATAAAACAGCTTCCATCGGGGCACGACTGTACCCTGATGCAGACGCCGCACTGCGAGAGTTCCTACGAGAGAACTGGGACATCTTCGCCTGGCACCCTTCAGACATGCCAGGGATCCCACGCAGGCTGGCCGAACACAGCTTAAATATCCTAAAAGGATTTAAACCTGTCAGACAAGCCCTTCGGCATTTTTCCGAACCCAAGAGACATGCTATGGGAGAGGAGCTAGCCAAGCTATTAGAGGTCGGATTCATCAGAGACATAAAACATCCGGACTGGCTAGCAAACCTGGTGATGGTACCAAAGAAGGACAAATCCTGGCACCTGTGTGTCGATTTTAAAGACCTTAACAAGGCTTGCGCAAAGGATCCCTTCCCCCTCCCCCATATCGATCAAATTATCGATGCCACCGCAGGACACGATTTGTTGTGTTTCCTCGACGCATACTCCGGTTACCATCAAATCAAGATGGCAGAATCATACCAAGCTGCAATAGCGTTCATCACACCATACGGCCCATTCTGCTTCAACACAATGCCCTTCGGGCTGAAAAACGCCAGCGCAACATATCAGCGCATGATCCAGACATGTCTGGCAAACCAGATCGGCAAAATAGTGGAGGCGTATGTGGATGATGTGGTCGTCAAATCAAGATATGTCGAATCCCTAGTAAACGACTTGAGGCTTACATTCGATAACCTCCGAAAATATGACATCAAGCTCAACCCAGAAAAATGCGTCTTCGGCGTTCCAGCCGGAAAGCTCTTGGGCTTCATTGTATCCGATAGAGGAATTGAAGAAAACCCAGCCAAGATCCGAGCTTTGTCACAATTGGATGTCCCAAAGGACCTTAAACAAATACAAAAATTAACCGGATGCGTGGCGGCTTTAAGCCGCTTCATCTCCCGCTTGGGAGAAAAGGCACCACCCCTTTATCGCCTCCTTCGGCGCACCGAACACTTCGAGTGGACGGATGCCGCCACGGCCGGACTTGATGAAATAAAAGCCATATTGGCAACAAACCCAGTCCTGGCCGCGCCAATCACCAGCGAACCAATGTTATTGTACATTGCAGCAACACACCAAGTTGTCAGCGCAATGCTTGTTGTCGAGCGGGAAACGGACGGACACAAATTCCCCCTTCAAAGGCCGGTCTACTACGTATCCACTATCCTCACTCCATACAAATCACGGTACCCGCATTATCAAAAGATTGCATACGCGGTATTCATGGCATCCCGGAAGCTACGACACTACTTTCAAGAGTGTTCCATAACAGTAGCCTCGGAAGTGCCACTAAACGATATTATCAACAACCGCGATGCAACGGGCCGGATTGCAAAATGGGCCATCGAGCTTCTCTCATTCGATATAACCTATAAGCCACGGCGAGCTATTAAATCGCAAGTTTTGGCCGACTTCATCGCAGAATGGATGGAGGCCGAGCTCCCTAAAGAGTACGGCACATATTCAAACTGGATTATGCATTTCGACGGCTCCAAAATGTTGGCCGGACTGGGGGCCGGCGTCGTCCTGACGTCCCCCACAGGAGACACAGTCCAATATGTGCTCCAGATCATGTATACGGATTCCAACAATGCAGCCGAATATGAGGCCCTCCTACATGGCCTCCGGATAGCAGTATCCATGGGTATCCAGCGCCTAGAGGTACGCGGGGATTCAAACCTCGCGATATCCCAAATAAATGGAGACTTCGACGCCAAGGACCCAAAAATGGCAGCTTACCACGACGCCGTCCTAAAAATGTCAGCTCGGTTCGAAGGGCTGGAGTTTCACCATATAGCCCGAGAAAACAATCAAGCGGCGAACGTCCTAGCACGCATCAGAGCAAAACGCGATACAGTCCCCCCCAACGTCTTTTTGGAAAGATTGTTCAAGCCATCCGTAGCATGGGAGGGGGAACCCGCAAATAACAGCCCGAAGCCAGCCGCACCACTCGACGCCAAACAATCTGACACAATTGGAGGCTCTGCCAACGAAATCACACCTTCAGCCCACGTAATAATGGTGGTTATCGCCCCGTGGACAGAACCATTCCTAGCCTACCTTACTAGGCAGGAACTCCCGGAGGACCAAAACGAGGCCCGCTGCATAGTGCGGCGATCTAAGGCCTACAGAGTCCATGAGGGAGAACTTTATAAGAAAAGCACTACCGGAGTCCTTCAAAGGTGCATCTCCGAAGAGGAAGGGCGGAACCTCCTGGCTGAAATTCATGCCGGACTTGGTAGTCACCACGCCGCTGCTCGGTCCCTTGTTAGCAAGGCTTTCTGTACAGGCTTTTACTGGCCGACGGCCCGAGCAAACGCTCAGGACCTAGTCCAACGATGCGCTGGTTGCCAACTTTTTGCCAACCAAAGCCATATGCCACCCACCGCACTCCAAACTATACCCATCACCTGGCCTTTTGCGGTCTGGGGGCTTGACATGGTCGGACCCCTTAAAGGTGGAACCCATAGGAAAAAATACTTACTGGTCATGGTGGATAAGTTCACCAAATGGATAGAAGCCAAGCCTCTTAAAACGGCTGAATCCGGACCAGTGATAGACTTCATATCCGGGGTTGTACACCGTTATGGCGTCCCCCACAGCATCATAACCGACAACAGTACAAACTTTACCGCCGACGAGGTAAAACTCTAGTGCAAAAACATGGACATCAAGCTCGACTATGCTTCCGTCTATCATCCACAAACCAACGGCCAGGTCGAACGCGCAAATGGTCTTATCATGAGCGGCATTAAACCCAGACTGGTGCGGTCCCTCAAGGAATCTAACACGCACTGGGTAGAGGAGCTCGACTCCGTGCTCTGGGGGCTGCGGACCACGCCAAATCGCACCACCGGATACACACCATTTTTTATGGTGTACGGCGCAGAGGCAGTTCTGCCCTGCGACATAATTCATGACTCACCTAGAGTGCGCATGTACGAAGAAAGAGAAGTCGAGCTCGATCGGCAAGACAACTTGGACGCCTTGGAGGAGGAGCGTGACGTGGCAAAAGCCCGTTCCGCATTTTATCAACAGCAGGCCCGAAGATATCAAAGCAGAGAAGTACGGGCCAAGAATTACAATGTTGGCGAACTAGTTCTACGCCTACCGGATAAGAAAAAGGACAAACTCAAGCCCAAATGGGAAGGTCCATTCATAATCGACCAAGTCCTGACTGGTGGGGCGTACCGCCTGCGAGATGCGTCGGATAACCGACTCGAGCCGAACCCGTGGAACACCACCCGTCTCCGAAGATTCTATGCCTAGCGCCGGACTCTGTGTTCGTCTCCTTCCTCTGTCCATTTTTTGCATTTTTCTTGCATTCTTCTGTCTTGCATTTCTCTCCTTCCCCTCTTTTCTTTTATAGCCCTTAAAGGCTCATCTAGTGACGCACCACTCGTGCTCATTAAACCTGAGGGCTTCTTTAACAGAAGCTTATTTATACGGGCTTCACGCCCAACACATGCGTCAAACTTCCGCATGTACCTTTTTCTTCACCATTATATGCATCGATATGACTTCAGTTTTGGCCAAGCTGTGTTGCCTGGCTCCTGTGCTTACCCCTACGTTCCCGATTGTTCAGCTAGGCGGTAAAGGGAGCACCTATGCGATTGTTACTGTCGGATCAGCCGGATGTGTACCTCAGACTGGGTGAAGCCGAAAGCTAGCGTTCTTAAGGGAATATTCGGTCGGTAAAATAAAAGATGATCTTTTTACCCATTTTATGCGCCCCCAGATGCTTTTTTCTGCGTTTTTTCATGCAGTCCGGACATGCACTTTAGGGCATGCCTCCCAGCGAAAGGAACCCCTAACGGAACTATTCTCTCTGGAAGATGTTTCTTACTAACCATGTAATATAACATAACTAGTTGGGCACTTGTCTGATAAAGCACTAATGGCCCCTACGCCTGGTCTCCACACATACCCCGGTTCTTATATAACCGCTACGGTATTCGGACACACTCCGGACCGTCAGGTTCCGAGGTTGAAGCAAAAAGGTCGGCAACGACAAACGATCTACAATCCGGCTAGAAGGCATTACACATGTCAATTCAAAATTACATAGTCATTCTGACTGATTGTATTCCTCTTCTATACCATCTAACAGGCTGTCTAATTTACAGTCCTGCTGGGAATACTTCGCGGCCAACTCTACTTGGTCGTATACTAAGCTTACAGGGATCTCCTTCCCGTCAGGCCCCACTGGTCCGACCTCGGCCATGTGGTTTGGGTCAGACTTCGTAAAACGGGTCTTCACCATGGCCCAGGCCTCCCTAGCGCCTTGTCAGCAGGCCGATATCTTCCATAACCGGAAGCGCCGCCGAGCTCCCTTCAGCTTCTCCGCAAGCTCTCCAAGGCCCTCGGGCACGGAGTGGGCAGGCCATAAGGCTTGGGCAATACCCCGCATCGCCTGCCGAATTCGCTCGTGCAGTTGCAAGAGTTCGGGAAGAAGGTCACCCATAGAACCGGGCATCTCCTCTGCAGGGCGACCTGTGAGCATACCTACAGACATTACTCTGTTAGTCGACTTCCTCGCGAACTTTTTTTCAAAGTTTGTTCAAGCACTTACTAAAAATGCCGCGTCGAAGCCGCTGATTCTCCTTCGTGGAGTCCGACAGCTGGCCACGAACATCTCTAAGTTCGACGTCCAGCTTGGTGTTGGCATCCTGAAGATCATTCTTCTCTCGCCTCACCTTTGTCAACATACTCTCACTGGCCTTTAGCCGGCGTAAGAGTTGTTGCTTGTCCGGATCGAGTCCAGCGCCATCTGCAATATGATTTGTCAGATTTGCACCCACACCGCACAATACAAATCTTTCAAAGTGTATCTTACCTGAGGGGGTCTCTTTGGGCTCCCCTGTTGCGGCTAGTGCGGCCTCTAGTTGGGCCTTGCACTTTTTCAGCTCCTGGGACAGTACGGCATTCTTCTCGGTAAGAACCTGCATATTAAATGATCCTTAAATCAGTTGCTCTAACTGCTTCAAGTCTCGGGGCTAATGGATACCAAGGTATTGTCCTTGCTTAGCTGATGGAACACCCCGTCGATAAGCTCCACCGATATGTCCGGATCCTCTTCGGAGTCCGGATTAAGGGACCGTTCTGGGTCCTCGGGCTGTGGAGGGCGGTTGTTTATATCCTTTACCTCTTGTCGCAGTTCCTGCATTGAAGTCGTCAGACTGCCTATCTGACCATGGGAGTATAAAACAAACGGGCAAGCGCAATTGTTCACTTACCCAACTTGGAGGGTCGTACATACTGAATCCGGCCCGCGGGTTGACGCGGAGGAATTCCTCCTTTTCTCCCTTGTACAAAGAGGATAAGATCTTTACTAAGGCGGCGGCTGAGGCTGGCCCCTTACGACCATAACGTGTGGCGTCATCCTCCCCGTTGAAATTCCACATGGGGTGGCCTCTATATTGAAGCGGCTGCACCCCCCGCATAATGCATGCGGCCATGACTCCAATCATGGTTAGTCCGAATGAGCCAATAGTCTTATCCGGCCAATCAGGTAAAGGACGTCTCTATCGCTTTCTCTCTGAGAGCTCCGCAGACGCCAGCTCAAGTGTTTCTTCAATGGAGCACTGTTAAACTCAGGGAGACCGACCCGGATAGGGTCCGGTAGCGGGACGTCATCTATGTAAAACCATTCCGAAGGCCAGTCCTCGGACGCCTTCTTTGGGGTTCCGGATAGGTATCCGGTCCCGGTGATGCGCCATACTTCAGCTCCGCCCACTTGGTATATAGACCCCTCTTGAGAACGGGGCACCAGGCAGAATAACCTCTTCCATAGTGCGAAATGAGCCTCAACGCCTAAAAATAGCTCGCAAAGGGTGACGAAACCCGCAATATTCAATACGGAGGCGGGCGTGAGATTGTGCAGCTGGAGGCCGTAGAACTCCAGAAGCCCGCAGAGAAATGGATGAATTGGAAATCCCAGTCCCCTTATTAGATAGGGGACAAGGCACACCCGCTCTCCTTTAGAAGGATTGGGGGTGCTCTCCGCTTGTTTTCCGCCATTGTAGGTGGCGAGACCGGCTCGGACCGGGACAATGTATGACGGAGGGAGAAATCCCTTGGCCTGAAGCGACACTAACTCGCTGTGCGGGATGGTGCAACTCTCCCAGTCCCCGGGTTTGGGACTGGAGGGGCGAGGGGAGCATCTGCGACGGCTAGTCATGTTGGAATGGACCTTTGCTGGAAGCGCTCTGATGATAACTCGCGGAAAGGAGAAGATGTGGTTTGGACCTAAATCCCCATCCCGTTAAATAGGCAGCTCGTTTATACGGCTAGGGGTGTAGATGTAAAAATGCCCCGGCTTCTCGCATTTGTTTGACGTGTGGAAGGCGGCCATTATTGGGCGTGGAAGCCGAGGAGCACTACATTACAAAAATCGGACATTATTCCTACAGGTACACAAGATTTGAAGAAGAACCCGCCTTGCAATGACGAACAATCTGCGCGCCGGACTCGTCGTCATTGAAGCCTGGTTCGGGGGCTACTGAGGGAGTCCTGGATTAGGGGGTGTTCGGGTAGCCGGACTATACCTTCAGCCGGACTCCAGGACTATGAAGATACAAGATTGAAGACTTCGTCCCGTGTCCGGATGGGACTTTCCTTGGCGTGGAAGGCAAGCTTGGCGATGCGGGTATTCAAGATCTCTTACCATTGTAACCGACTCTATGTAACCCTAACCCTATTCGGTGTCTATATAAACCGGAGGGTTGTAGTCCGTAGGAAATCAACTCCATATACAACAATCATACCATAGGCTAGCTTCTAGGGTTCAGCCTCCTTGATCTCGTGATAGATCTACTCTTGTACTACCCATATCATCAATATTAATCAAGCAGGAGTAGGGTATTACCTTCGTCGAGAGGGCACGAACCTGGGTAAAAACATCGTGTTCCCTGCCTCCTGTTACCATCCGGCCTAGACGCACAGTTCGGGACCCCCTACCCGAGATCCGCCGGTTTTGACACCGACAACGGCCTCTTGAGCCTCTGGTACTCTACCTTGCTGCCACCCCGTACCCCACTAGTGCGGCGGTGGTGGCAGTCCGGGAGGAGCGCCAAGCCAAGGGCGCGCTGCGCCAAGCCGGAGCTGAAGTAGCGCAGGGTCAGGAAGGCGCGACAAAGGCATTAGCGGTGGAAGATCAAGCTCAGCAGGGCGACATCGCAGCAGCTCCTGAGGACAGTCAGGTCTCAGGAATCCCTCCAGCTCAGGATATGCCCCGATATTCGCAGGACCCGAGCCTCGACAATGTGTCAGCCCTCGTCAAACACCCCGTGTACTTCGTCAGCACCGTACCGCGGGACGCGAGGGCACGCTACCCCATGCCCTAGAAACTCCTGCTCGCACTCCTAGTGGCCTCACACAAGCTGCAACACTACTTCCAGGGCCACCCCATCAAGGTCGTCTCAGCCTACCCATTGGAGAGGGTACTCAGGAGCCAAAACTCAGCCGGAAGGGTCGCTGAGTGGAACATCGAGTTGCAAGCATTATAGTTGGAGTTCAGCACTACCAGGGTCATCAAGGGGGCCACGCTCGCTGACTTTGTGGCAGAATGGACGGATGCCCCGACACTTGAGGAAGGAGAAGACCGGTCCACCTCCCCAGGAACTGACACTCCAGAAGGCTGAGTCATGTATTTCGATGGCGCCTTTGCACACCAGGGCGTGGGGGCTGGAGTAGTGCTCATCTCGCCCACTTAGGACAAGCTCTATTACGCTGTGCAACTCTGCTTTCAACACGACGAGAAGGTCTCCAACAATATTGCAGAATACGAAGGCCTCATAGCTGGCCTAAAGGCTGCGGCGGCTCTAGGGGTGAAGCGCCTCACTGTCAGAGGTGACTCGCAACTCCTCGTCAACTTCTCCAACAAAGTGTACGAGCCGAAGGACGAGCATATGGAGGCCTACCTCGCGGATGTGCACAAGATGAAGAAGCAGTTCTCGGGCCTGGAGCTGCAGCACGTGCCCTGGGGCACCAACAAGGAAGCCGATGACATCACCAGGAGAGCATCCAAACGGCAACCGCAGGAGCCCGGTGTCTTTGAGGAGCGGCTCTTCAAGCCATCATCTATGCCACCTCTTTCAAGCACGACTCAGCCTCGGGAGGAGCTCCCACAGCCTCCGGCCACGGGAGTCCCAGCCTGTGGCCCGACCTCAGGAGCTCGGCTGGTCTTGGCGCTCGAGCCCCAGGAGGAATGCTGGACCAAGGAATTCAAGGAGTACCTGACGCACGGGATGCTGCCGCAGAAGGAAGAGGATGCGGAGCGCGTGGCTCGGCAAGCCACGGCATACTGTATCCAAGACGGTGAGTTATACAGGAAACGACCGAACGATGTCACGCTGCGCTGCATCTCCAGCGATCAAGGAAGGGAGTTGCTGATTGATATACACGGTGGGGACTGCAGACACCACTCGTTGTCACGAACTCTCGTCGGAAAGGTGTTCCGCAGTGGATTCTACTGGCCTACAGCACTCAGTGACGCAGCCAAGCTGGTGAAGTCTTTCGAAGCTTGCCAAATTCCACGCCAAGCAAGTCCATCAGCCTGCTCAGGGCCTCCAAATTATCCCGCTCACATGGCCGCTCGCAGTCTGGGGGCTGGATATCTTAGGCTCGTTCCCTCGGGCGGCAGGAGGCTACCGCTATCTCTACGTCGCCATCGACAAGTTCACCAAGTGGGCGGAAGTGGAAGCCGTCCGTACTATCCCAGCCGGTTCAGCTGTCAAGTTCGTCAAGGGCCTCGTGAGCCGCTTCGGGGTCCCCAACCGCATCATCACAGATAATGGTTCACAGTTTACTAGCAACCTCTTCAAAACCTACTGTGCTAACCTTGGAACGCAGATCTGCTATGCCTCGGTAGCACACCCCAGGAGCAATGGACAGGCCGAACGCGCCAACGCGGAGGTCCTGAGGGGCCTCAAGACCAGGACCTTCAAGAAGAAGCTCGAAGCTTGCGGCAGGGTCTGGCACGACGAGCTCCAGTCCGTGCTGTGGTCGATACGCACCACCGCCACCAAGCCAACGGGCGAAACCCCGTTCTTCCTCGTCTACGGAGCAGAAGCAATCCTCCCTCACGAGGTCAAGCATCGCTCCGCACGGGTCCTGGCGTTTGATGAGACGCAGCAGGACGCGACGCGGGCGATGGACCTCGTGCTGGGGGAGGAACGTCGCCGCGAAGCTGCACTACGGGCAGCGAGGTACCAGCAAGCACTGCGGCGATACCACTGCCGCAACATCCGCTCTAGGACACTCGAGACGGGTGACCTAGTCCTGAGGCGGGTCCTCTCCAGGGAAGGGCCACATAAGCTTTCACCAATGTGGGAGGGCCCGTTCAAGGTAGTCCACATCTCCAGGCCTGGCGCCATGCGCCTGGAGACACAAGACATGGTACCTATCCAAAACGCCTGGAACATCCAGCACCTCCAAAAGTTTTACCCATGAAGCAAGGCCCAGAGCCTGTGAAGAAAGGCCTAGAGCCTGTGAAGAAGGCCTGGTGCCTGTGAAGAATTGCCGCCCGTGACACTCTCACGTAATAATGAGTTGGGGATGTACACGCCCCGGAGTCTCAGGAGCGCCGGGCTCAGGCCTTAGGGATCCCGCCCACGCCTAGTGGCAGCACTTAGCTCCGCGCTGGTGAGAAGACTTGAAGACTAGATTAGGTGCCGGACACGGCTTTTCATTTGCTTTCCGTAGTTGGCTCGCTTTTCCTTAATTGAAGTTTGCTTTTGGTGTTCCTTGCTGATTTGATTCCCTCACCTCTCACTGCATTTTTCCGGCCTGGGTTTGCTCATGTTCTCTCGCATGCCTCCCAAGGGGGCTAGGCAGGTGCCCTCGTGAGCATTTTTTCTCCTCTACCTTCTCGCGAGCCACCCTCGTTCGAGCCCCAAAAGCTAGCGCGCCTCTCCTACTCCGTGCCCCTCGGGTACCGCGATACAAAGCGCCAGGTCAGGGCCAGGGTGAACATCAAATCTTTTAACGCACTTCCTAACGAGTTTTCGCAGTTCCTGAGCGAATGCAGGCCACCAAGGCAAGATGGACACGAGGAAATAAGTGCCTCGTGAGGAAGAGGGCGTCCTAAATATACCAGGTTAAGTTATCTTTGCGCGAAATAATGACATGGCACGAGAACAACTCGCATAGTGCAATAACCGAGGAACCATAGTTCGATACACGCCCCTCTGGGCCCATACTGGTTTCATTCTTGATGCAGGAAAAAGAGCAAAACAAAAGTAGCATTGCAGTGATCCGTGGAGGCAGACCCCTAGCGGCACCCTGAGCCTAGCCGGATCCTTCTTCGCACTTCACGGAGGCGCGGCGGTGGGATGACCCACTGCCGCCTTCAAAGCGGGCGCGGCGGCTGGTCGTAGCCATCACTATTGGAGCTGTCACCGGAGGAAGAGCCGCCGTAGCTAGACAGGACACGGTCGCCGCCGAGGGCAGGCTCGCCCTCATCCTCGTCGCGACCGTCCCCAAGGCCGAGCACCTCCTCACCGTCGTTCGCCTCGGGGCAGCACCCGGCGCGGCGACCATCTTCCCCAAACACCCTCACATAGAGGGTCGATCCACCATCGTACTTGAAGTGGAGGGTGCACCACCTGCCCAGGCCGCGCACGCGGGCGAACGTCTGCCAGCCGCGGGCCAGGGCTATGTTACCCGCGGCGGAAGTCTCGACCGCAACCCAAGAGGCCTTGCTACAGTAACCATCCGCCTGCAACCAGAGTCCGCCTGGACCGGAGGCCGGCAGTTCACCGGCGAAGAAGCGCAAAAGTTGGAGCCAGTTGCCGATCGGGTTCTCCGACCAGACGACAAACTTCGGCGACACCTCCGCCGTTTGGAAGCACGGATGGTGGGGCCGCGCCACCATAGCACGCCTCCCCTCGTCAACTAGATTGCCATGGCTGGGACGACCCCCTCCGCGTGCCGCGACGCCGCCTTGACATTGGGCCACGGCGGGGGACGCGGCGTGCTTACGTGGGCGGCCGTGTCCACGCTTGGGCGCCGAGGAGCCGGGTCCCTCGCGAGGGGCCTTTCCCTTCTCGGCGGCGGAGAACTTCCTTCGTGGCGCCATTGGTGGCACTGCAAGCAATGGAGCGAGGAAGAAAAAGCGAGCAAGCAAGAAAGAGATGGGCGACGGGGGCTCGCCCCCCCCCCCATTTATAATGGAAGAAGGCCAACCGGCACCTCCCACGAACGCAGGTAATGATGGTTTTCCTTGCATGTCGCAGGGACTTGTCAAGTCGTGCAATTGCCGAGGCAACGTGGGGAAGCAGAGACGCCCACGTCCAATCAACCGCCACGCGTCAACCAAGGCCGCAGGCTTTTTAGGGCCCGCGTCGCTCCGAACTTGACCCTTGGCTTCGCTGTGAAGCCAAGCCCTAGTGCACCTTGGTCCCGGGGCTACTGTCGGCGTTCTGGGAACGGGGGTCCCCAGACTTGCCTGCCTGCGGCCCACGGTGTGGCTAAGCCAGCAGGCCATACGACCCATCTTCACCAACAAGGCATCCAAGACCCTCGCGAGGGGCCAAGCCTCGCGAGGCGGATGATGCAAGACCTCCTCTGGAGTGGTCTAGTCAGGCAGGCTCACGAGGAACGGAGATATCAAGGCGGGGCAAACCTCACGATGCTCTCGTGACGTGAGCCATGACGATCGACACCAGGCGGGCGCCAGCGCGCGCAGCGTCCTTATTACCTCTTTGGTGCTAAGGAAGCAGGCGCAGACGAAGAGTACCGAGGCATCAGGTAAAGGTTGCCATATCGGTGCAACGAGACCAAGACCAGAAGGACGGCAAGATGGAGGTCATCGTGGAGCCCAAGACGGCGTCATCACCAGAGTCTTTCACAGGCGAAGACCATTTTTGTCAGGATAGCTTGTACTAGTTGTCCCCCTTCGAATTTGCCTGCCGTTGTTGGCTTCCTTCCCGCTCAATATTTGGGAAGAGGACCATGGCCTATATAAGTAGAGCTAGCCACCACCGTAGAGGGGGAGGCAGATCACTCTCACCCGCACAAGTTAGCCAAGCACAAGAACACCTCAACCTCAGGAGGTTGTTCTTCCCCTTGTACTGTTCATCATCAGCCCAAGAGGCAATCCACCACCACCACACTGGAGTAGGATATTACACCACAACGGTGGCCCGAACCAGTATAAATCTCGTGTCTTTCCATGTTGCGAGTTCGTCGAGTTCGTCCGCGAGATCTTAGCAAATTAGGGCGTACATTGGTAGGAGGGAAAGACTTCGCATGCACCCCAGTGTTCGAACCTTAAGGGTTTGCCGGAACCCCACATCCGACACCCCCCTATGACTTTGCAGGACCAACAATTTTCCTCTCCTCTCTGAGCTCTGGATGCCACCGCGGTACGTTCAGCTCTTCTGGAACTGCACCTTGCCCTCTATGTGTTTGAAAAATTGCCCGAGAAATTCTTTTAGGCTCTGAGAAGCCTAAAGAACAAATCCACTTCCCGAAGCAAGATGTCGATCATACTATGAATTTTTTGCATATGCATCAAAATCTTCCGGATGAACAGGTGCACGTGCAACTACTTGATGATCTTGTGGAACATATGTGGATCCATAATAAAAACCGAGGAGTTTAATGTTTGAATTGTGCACTTCAAATAAATTTTATGTTTACCCTGATAAGTGTCACACGTGTGGCACAAACACAACTCCGAACGTTTTAATGGCAAGTTTAGTGACGCGGGGATGGCAAGTTTAGTTGTCTAGCATGACAACTTTCTCGGATGGTAAGTTTAGTTTTTTTATCTGTTTTTTCTTTTCGGATGACAACTTTAGTTTAAAAAAATTAGGGCCGGAGTGCTTCGTGTCACACGCGTAGCACTTACCATTTGAGTTAAACTATGTACATTATGTTTGTACTATATTTGAATTGTGGAACTATTCAATGATCTTGTAGTATTCATGTGTATGATGGATGTGCATGCATTTTTGAGTTTTGGTATGAGGATTGCGGTTGCGCGTCATGACATATGAAGGGCTGTCCAGCTCTGTCCGTAGTTAGACGGCTAGGGGGACAGATTTGCCACGTCCTGTTATAGATACTTTTATGAAAACTGCAAAGTCTCGTGTATGATAGCCACCTTGTATGCCGAATTGGCAATACAAACAAATAAAAGAGGATATGATTCATTTGGACTCAGTCGAAAAAAAGGAACAAGACATATACATGGATGACTAATGGAATAACAAGATGGTACACAGTAATAGGTCACTATGAACAAGTAAGATCGAGGTCAATCCTCTTCAACTTATGGAGCTAGTGCTTGAAAGATCAAGTAGGAGAGACACTAAAGGCAATGAGTAAACTAAAACTGTACACATGTTTTTCAACTCCTCCTGTCTTCAAATCTTGTTGTGGAGCTTGGACGGCGCGACGAGAGGGTTCTGCTGCGCGATCTGCTCCCGGCCGACCTTCTTGTAGTCGAAACTGCATGCGTGCCCGTCCACGTAGCGGTGCAGCGAGCAGAAGGTGCCACCGCAGCGGCACGCGAATCCCAGCAGCCCGACCTTCTTCTTGCACGCCATGCACCTGTTTGGCGCCGACTTCTTCGCTGCCGCCTCCGCCGCCGGTGCCGCGGTAGAGTCCTGCAGGCTCATCGACTTCTTGAAAGCGAGGATGAGGTCGTCGAACGTGAGCTTCCCCTCAACGGCAGGGGCAGCCACATCTCCGGCCTTGAGGTGGTCGCGGTAGCACTTTGAGCACATGTTCTTGCTCGCCTCGCTCCCGTAGAACCCGCAGCCGTTCGCGCACAGTGGCGCGGCGCCACCGGCGGCGGCCTGCGTCGAAGACTCCTGCCCGTGCGCCATGAATCGCCGCTGATCGATCGTCTCGCGTTTGCGTATTATGGGAGTGTGTGAATCTCGTGTTGGTGCTTGCGTCGTGCGTGGGTGATTTGTCGACGAGGCCCCGAGGGCATCCTTCTGTGGCTTATAAAGATCGGCCAGGAGTGCCCAAAAGAACTCCGAGTCGTGCTCTGGAACGTTCCAGTCGATCTTTGAAGGCACGCAGTGGCCTTTTCGGTTTCCTTAACCGTATCCCTATCGGAAGGGAAGCAGTTGCCAGACCTCCCAAGGTGCTTTACGTTGCACGATCAAGGATACGTTTTTTTTTCGAAATGGACGATCAAGGATACGTACATCTCTGTTACATTTTCATCCAAAAAAGAAAAGATACGTACACGGTACATCTCGTTAGCTCAATTTTGGTCATCCAACTCAACACGGAAACGCGAATCATTCTGTGGTTAAGATGATTATGTGAATAGTGATATCCTCAACCCACCAGGATTCAAATCCTGGTGCTCACATTTATCCTGGATTTATTTTAGAATTTCCGACAATACGCTTTCGGTGGGAGGAGACGTTTTCTCAGAGATGCTCATTGGGGTAGGGTGTGCGCACATGCATTCATAGAGATGAGTGTATGCGTATTTGTATGAGCGCTACCTTTTCCCCGTTTCTTTTTCTTCACAACGACAAACACACGCATGATCTTCAGGGAACTACAAAATGGCGGGCGACGCCGACGAAGCTTATTATAAAATACTATATATTCCCTCTGTCTCAAAATAAATGTCTTAGCTTTATACAAAGTTTTTTTAGAGATACTCGGCAAAGATTCAAACTCAGTGGAAAATAAATATCAGATGCCCCCAACGGTTAGCTGTGTGTAACACTGGACAAAGTCAAAGGCCTTGTTGAGTGCTACACTCGACAAAACAATTTAACGGAGTTGCGGGGTAAACGACCGGATGTGCAACGACGGTCGCATACACTAGGACAATGGCGGGACGCGCCGCTTCGTGTTGATGCTTGTTGTTGTGTGCTATCGCTTGCCGCTATGTGTTGCTGATGCCTGCTAGCTATTGCTTGTTGGGGAAAAGGAGAAGGGGCGGCTCAGTTGGGGAAGAGGAGGAGAAGTGGCACCTCGGTTGGGGAGGAAGATGAGGAGGAGATGTGGGCGGTGGAGTCCAGCCAGAGTAGTGGTGATAGAGTGAAGGTGTCCCACCTCAAGCCATCCGATCTAAGTGAATCCAACGACCACAACATGTGATCCATCGGAGGGCTATGCTGACTAGTCTTGATCCCTTTTTCAGAATACTCGGCAAACATTTATCCTTTCTTTCCCTTTCTTTTAATTTCTCACTTCTCTTATCTTTTTGGATAAGATACAAACATAGAGTAAAGAATTTTCCCCTAAAAACTTTTCATGCACTTGCAGTTATTTTTTAAATTAGATTAACTAAACACCAAGAAATGCACTAAATACTTAAATATAGCAAAGGACCCAAAAATGCCATATCTTGACATATGTCATGCAATGCTCTATCGTGAGTGTATAATTTTTTTTCAAGGCCAACCGATGAAGCCGTGGTTGCTTCAGTTCAGACATGGCCGTACCATCTCAAAACCACGATTGTTCCTCCAAGATGGTGTGATTTCTAAGCAGTTTATGTCAAAATTTTAGAGAAACCTTCTCAAATTTTACCACAATCTACAGGTGCATATCCACAATACCAAGTTTCACATTTTTCAGACTTCGTTTGCATTTTTCAAAATTAAAAAACCAATAGGTTCCATGTTCCGGGTCGAGTGTTGACACCTTGATGTTTGAAATACCTCCTTTTTCTTTGATAAGGCCTCAACATAGACTCAATAACACAAATAAGTTTTTTCAACCCAATCTTTCCAACTTTTTCATGTACTTGCAGCTCAAATTTTAATTATATCCATTAATAACTAGAAATGCATTAAATGACTTAAATATAGTGGTGTATGTTATGTTTTTTTTCAGGGCTACTCGATCAAGCAATAATCATTTCTCCTTGAAACCTGACATTTCCATCTCGAAAATTAGATTTATTTTCCTCGAAGATGGTCCAGTTTTTAAGCAATGTACGTCACAATTTTTGCGAAAACTTCGGAAAATTTTACCACAACATCTAGGTATCTTATGACACCCCTTCTAGAGTGTGTACTTTTCAGACTTCATTTGTATTTTCTAGAATTGAAAAACCAATAAGCTTCATGTTCAAGGTCAAGTCATGTCACCCTGATGTTGGAACTTCCCCTATTTTTCTTAGATATGACCAAAACATATACTCAAGAATACAATTATTATTTTCAACCTAATTTGTCATAAAAATTCATGCAATTGCAGTTCGAATTTTAATTGTATTCACTAAATGCCTAGAAATGCGTGAAACAACAAATGAACAACAAAAAATGCCGAATTTGGACATAGAACTTCTGGTGGTGTATCTTAAGTGTACAAAACACTAAAGGCCAATGGATGAAGCAGTGACTGCTTCACCTTCAAACCTGACATGTTCCTTATTGAAACCATGATTCTTCCTTGGAGATGTTTCGGTTTCAAGCAGTATACATCACAATTTTTGCAAGAACCGATCAAATCTTCACCACGACATATGGATATCATATTATGACATCATTTGTAGGTTTCATGTTTTTCATACTTCGTTTGCCTTGTCTTTTATAGAATTAGAAAACAAGTAACCTCTATGTTCGTGGTCGAGTCTTAGCATCCTGATGTTTTCAACTCCTTTGATTTTCTTGAATAAGGGCTAAACATAGACTCAAGAACAAAATTAGGATTTTTTTAACCAAATTTTGTCAACTTTCTAATGCACTTCCAGTTCAAATTTGAACTATATCTGTTTAATGCCTGAAGTGCACTTAATGACTTAAATATAGCAAACGAGGCTGAAAAATGCCAAATTTGTACGTGAAACATGCGATGGTGTATGTTGAGTGTAAAAAAATCAAGGTCAAACGATGAAGAAACTCACACTTTGCCTTCAAACCTGACTCGTAACCTCTCGAAACATCGATTCTTCATTGGAGGTGCTTCAGTTTTCGAGCAGTGTATGACACAACTTCGAAACCTTCTTATTAAGATTTCATCACAACCTCTAAGGACCATATCATGACGCCATGCCTTGTTTCATGGGTTTTAGACATCATTTGCATTTTCAGGTTTCAAAACCTATAAGCTCCAATGCAGCTTGTTGTTGTTCATGGACAAGAAGGGGAAGATGTTTTCAAAGGCAAAAGGTAATATATGGATTTTTATATTTTCTATATCTTCATGTTCTGAATTTGTCCAACTCATCATGATTTTCCCCCAACCTTCAGTCTAGATTCCATTAAACTTTTGTATGCTTTACAGTCCGCCTACCTCAAATTATTTTCGTCCTCCGCCACCGCTCCATGGTCAGGTTGAGTCTTGACACCCTCATGTTCACAATTCCTCTTCTTTTCTTGTATATATAAGGCCTAAACACTGACTCAAGAACACAAGTAGTTTTTAACCCGTTTTTGCTAACTTTTTCATACACTTGCAGTTAAAATTCAAATTAAATCCGTTAAATGATATAAATGATATTAATTGCTTCTACATAGCAAAATAATTATCTAAAACGTCCCTAATTTCCAAACATGGAACACATTACTTTGTGTTATTAATGCCAAATGTTGGCATTTTTTGGAACCGATTGCTAATTTTAAGATATGAATTGCATTTCTTGCTATTTATCGAATAATATTTGAAGATTTTGTTCTTCAAAATCCAAATCCAAATCTAAATTCAAATAAACATATGCACTTTATTGTATTCTAATTGTTTGCCGAGTGTCTAATAAAAAAACTGCTTTGTTGAGTGTTTTCTATTTGACACCCGGCAATATACCTGTTTGCTGAGTGTCATTCTTTCACCAGATTTTACACTTGGCAAAGGTTGTTTGCGAGTGTCCAGTGAAGTCTAACATATAAAAGCTGCTAGAGTACCCGCCCATCCAGCGCCATCCCTCGCGTGCAATGATCTGACTCGTCTGTTTTACCTCCGTGTAAAGTTTTTGGTCCTTTTCAACTGGCTGTCAAACATCCCACCGTCTGTTTTACTTCACGTCGTGCCTTTCCAGTTGGGTGGATGACGCCTGGGGCAGCCATCTGGGTGGGTCCACGTTGCAGTGTTCGTTGCTGATTGAGTTTGGGTGAAAAAAGGTGGATCGTGTGCTGTGCGCGGTGAAAAGCCCACTCCCTCGTCCCTCCTCTCCTCGAGCCCCACGTCGTGCGGTGAAAACCCTAGCCCAATCCCTCGTCCCTCCTCTCCTCGAGCCCCGCGTCCCCTTCTCCATGCTCGCCACCACCACCGTGCCGCCTCCTCCCCTTCGCGTTTCTCCTCCTCCCGCGTAGGATCCATGGCTCCATGGCGGCTGTTGGCTCGAGATGGGGGAGTGGCCGATGCGGGGTCGGTTGGATCGAGGCGGGGAGCGGTGGATGCGGCGTCGGCGGCGGCACGAGAAGAGCGGCGGTGGCGGCGTCGACCTGCGAAGAGGCGAAAGGAGCGGTGGTGGCGGCGTCGAGCTGCGAAGAGGCGCCGCTCAGGCGCGATATCATGGAGGCGGGAGCGGCTGCTTCGGGCTCCGATCTGGGAGGGTACGAGACAGGGAAGGGCGACATCGTCGCCGTCACAGCGCGTGGAGCCTGAGCCCTCGATGATGGGCGATGACAAGGCCCCGCGACCACGATAGGGAGCTCCTCATCCCCCGTCTCCGGCGGTGGCGGCGGGGGCTCGGTCCCCCGCGCCGGGGACGATGACGACGGCTTGGACAGGACCGTCGCCTCCCCCTCTGCCTCCGCCGCGCTCTCCTCCTCCAGCCGCGAGGTTCGACCCTCTCATCCCCCTCCCTTCACGCCTCGTTTGTTCCCCTAGGGTTTACCCTGTCATCCGCCTGCAACGTCGGGTCTGTTGCCTGGCTGTTGAAAGTAGTCCACGTCTGTGTTGGTATTCCTGTGGCAGCTCACAGCTTATGGTTCGAAAAGTATGTTTGAAATGACTATTTATGTTAACGCTGCAAGTTCGTACGACTAGGGACGTTGACCCTTGGTGAGTGTTTGTTGTGCTGAGGCTAACTATTGGATTGAGTGGTCAAATTAGTGATGAGCTTGATCACTTTTTTGGTGCAATTTTAGGGTAATATTTATACCTCCTTAGCAATGAATTTGAGAAGAAATTGCTTTATTTAACTCCCTTGGAGGAACATATTATGATGTTACTATTATAATCCCCAAACAGAAGGTAGACATACAGTGCATAAATGCTTTCTTGTGTTAGAACCTTGAGCGATTGTTAATTTCCCTAGGGTGCTTGCCACGCTGACAGAAAATTTGGATCGGCGCTGAACCCGGACGAGGTCGCTGCAATCATCGGAGCCTCCTCCGCTGCGGGAGGCTAAGGGTGAGAGGAAGGAGGTGTCGTCAGCTCCAGAAGGATCAGCAGCCCTCCTCGTCAACTGCATATGCCGAGGTCGCTGCTGGTGCTGCCGACTCTGCACCAGCCTCCTTCATCTCCCAACCAAGGCCGGCTCAACCCCTCAAGAAGAGCAGGGATGCTCTCTATCTACACCCGGCGTCCACACAGCCAGATCGACAGGGTTGAGCTCCTCCATGAACCGATTTCTTACCTTGCTGGTTGTGTCATGGCAGTCAACATTTGCTTGATGAATGTTTCAGTTTTACTACTGCTGCACCTCCCCACCATGAGCTCGGCCTTCAGCCGTCACTGACACTGACTGTTTATTCTTGCTCCTTTCTCTAATTCATTTATATATTTCATGGGTAGGGTTTGGGTGGCTTGATGAGAGCAGCCCAGTAGCCGTACCTCTGCAACTTCGCCAATGTATACAGTCATCAGTACCATCTCTTTACTGCACTTTTTACATTCCATTTTTTTGAGTTGTTTGATTCATTTTCTTTTCCAACTGAATCAACTCTCCAGGTGGACGCATAGCTCTCTATAAGAAGATCAATCATCGATGACTTGCCGATTTACAAGGCATGTAAAAAATATATACTTTCTATGTGTTCTTTGGATCAACTAATGTGAGGTCGTTTCCTCTTATTTCATTGTTCTTGCCGCTGCATATATGTCTTCATGCATCTGAAGTTCTGAACCACTAAAAATTGCAGGAGAAAACAGATTGGGGGGATATGAGGCTATTGGTG
>NC_041382.1:87221091-87286791 GCF_002162155.2 Triticum dicoccoides
CTAGAATGTATTGTCTGATTGTATACATACATTGTGATGGAGCATCAGTTGGCTTGTCTTTTGTGTCAGCTCACTCACGAATTTTTCAGTTTTGGTGTTTTTGCCTTTTTGTGGCCTCTTGGCTCATGAGTATGTTCCAAATACTATTGATGAATTATAGTGATATAAGTAGGGATGTAATAAATGTTTGTAGGTTGCTTGCCAAATGAACCTCCTGTGTGGACCATTTGCTGCTTTGTGTTCAACCTGAAAATGATATTTGAAACTACATGTTGTATGACGATGGTGTAATTTCATAATTTGTACTAATTATATATGTATAGACACACACACACACACACACATACTGCAACCTGAACAATATATGTGCTGCCTTTAGTAAAATGTACTGGCTGGATGTTCTAGAGTTGGAGCAGAAGGGTCGAACAAAAGCTAATCAATCTTATTATAGTCCTGGGTGTAGTGGTTTCGAACTTCAAAGAAATGGGAATGGTTTGATTGCACTCTTTAGAACAGTTTCATTTCTTTTCATAGTATTTAAAATTTGTTCCTTGGTGAATGTGGAGACTTAATGGCCAGTTAATTCTTTCATGTATAAATTTACAAATTCAGAATTTTCTTTCACGTGGGGCTTGGCTGGTTTACGTTTAATTTTGTGCTACTGTTCCTCATTTTTTGACGGGTCTGAATAAAGGCATGATTCTAGCAACAAGTAGACAATGACTAACCCGAACTGTCGGGCTACAAATGCACTTCCCACCTCATTCGTTCCCCTAGGGTTTACCCTGTCATCCACCTGCAGCGTCGGGTCTGTAGCCTGGCTGTTAAAATTAGTCCACGGTCTGTGTTGGTATTCCTGTGGCAGCTCACGGCTTATTGTCGGATTTGTTGATTGTGTGAAAAGTAGGTTCGAAATGACTGTTTATGTTAACGCTGCAAGTTCGTGGGACTAGGGATGTTGACCTTTGGTGAGTGTTTGTTGTGCTAAGGCTAACTATTGGATTGAGTTGTCAAATTGGTGATTAGCTTGATCACTTTTTGGGTGCAGTTTGAGGGTAATATTTATATCTCCTTAGCAATGAATTTGAGAAGAAATTGCTTTATTTAACTCACTTGGAGGAACATATTATAATGTTATAATGTTATAATCCCCAAACAGAAGGCAGACATATACTGCATAAATGCTTTCTGGTGTTAGAACCTTGAGTGATTGTTAATTTTCCTAGGGCGCTTGCCGCGCTGACAGAAAATTCATACCAATCATTATCTGACAAAGATGAAAGTAGATTTCTGGTTTTATTCTTGTTCATTCGTGCTTTTCCTTTTTGATACTTGCCTTGCACACAATGTATGCCATTCATGTTTAGTAGCTTTGCTTGTATTTCTGAGGTTATACCAACTTAACATTGAACCTTTTCTCTTTCTCTTTTCGGCAATACAGGCTTTCCATAAGGTGGTCCGCAGCTGGGCCTCAAAGAAATTCATGACTGGATGGTAAGTCATTCTACTAAGATAAATCCCACAAGAAAAGTCATGTGAAGCGGATGGTAGAGCTGTATGATATTGCCAGCATTCAAATTCAGTGATTATCGGCTAGGAAATAATTTTGGCAGATTTTGTCATAAGATTGCCAGGAGCATAGCTAAATAGTTCGGATAGTGACTCGGTGTGATATCTACTTTGGTTCTGGGTCTTATCTCTTTTTTTGAAAAGAATCAGCATAAGAGATCAAGGGAATATCAAATAGGTCATGCTTGGTGCATCATTTTGTATTATTCAACAACTAGAATGGGTGGCATGAACCCAGAGGATATATGTGACCATATTTTCCCTAGTTGCCAACCCGCAAGCCACAATTGACAGGGGATTTTGGAAATCCAAGTATTTTCAGTTAACTTCAGCATTCGGACAATTATGCTCCTCTAAAATAACTATGAGCTTCTAATTGGACCTTTCAAGCAATGGTGTTGTTAATATATTAGTCATTATATTATGTTACTAGAGTATTAGAATAACTTCTAGATATATGTGTTTATATGATTTTTCTGACATTTAGTGCAAAAATATTGATGGCCACGCACTATACTGTGCATAAATAAAAATTTCAGTTTTTCTTTTCGTGGTTGCAGCAGTTTTTCTGTGACATTACACTACTCTTCACTTTCACAGGCCACAGAACACTAAATAAGTTGGCAATGGATACCCTGTGGTCTACCATTATAATTATGTGTGCATTTTGGATCTATTGGATGTCTGAGTGTAATGCTAATCGACATTTACTGATGCAAAGGTATGTTATATTTGTAAATACGAAATGATTCTTATTTGTACCTCCAACAGTCCTTATATTTTCTATTTGTAATATGAAATGATTCTTATTTGTGGTCTAGAGTCTGGTTGTGTTTGAACAAAGTCGGCCAGAATGATATAGTTGTTTTTTCAAGTTGGTTATATTAATTTTTCTAGAATAGTGATTATTTATTAGTTCACACAGTACATAGTACCACCGACCGCTAACTACATTTTGTACAGATTTTGCAGGGATGTAGATATATATGGTGATCACTACGACCTAAGTGTTTCAGTTCGTATTTAGCAGGATCACATGTTGACCAATGACTCTTTGTTTTCTCACTGATCCAGTATACTCAAGAACTTGAATATTGTGTTTGCTGTGAGTTATTGACACTTCCTTGATTTTTGCAACTCAGGAGTGAAGATGGCCTTCCTTTGGTAGGCGTAGTGAATGAATTTTCTTCTAATTCAGGCCATGGTTGATACCGCTTGGTGGCTGGATCTGCCATGGAGTGGCTACCATGGGCCAACAAGAGCTCAACAAGAGGGCCAAATTGTTGTTCTTTCCCAGATCATCTAAATCAGATGGATGGGCTCCAAACTCCCAGTGCCATTTGTCACTTTTGTGTTTGAATTTTTACTCGAGTGCCTTTGGACATATGGTACTACGGAGAGGTGACATTAGCACAATTGATGGTTGCTTCTCCTCTCCTGTCGACTAAATCTTCTTCCTCTATATGTCAATATATCAACAAAACAAGAGATCTCTAATATCATTGTTTTATGGAGTTAACAGATTGTTGAAGATTTTTGCTGCCATGGAATTGTGAGTTTGTGACTATACATTCTTGTCCTATATGTGAATTGAAGATATATTGTCTCTTTGTGAATGCAAATATCCAGGTATGTACGCAAGTCCCAACTTTTATTTACATATTTATTTATGAAATGCATGCAAGCAAGTCACATCTTACAGACCATTGCTCACTTATAGGTAAATCTAATGAGTCATAAATTAATCGGTTGGAGATCGGTAGAAAGTCTATTGATAACTGGAGTTTAGAGCTCAAAATCCTTCTAACTTTTCTACTAATTGTATTTTTTTGACAGCTTTCAGAGAGAACAAGTACTGTTGGTCATTCTCTGACATGTATAATACAATTTTGAAGATGTGAATGGATGTATTCATTTAGTAGCGTATTAATAGATGATGAATTCTTTTCTTCGTAGTCAACTGGTGTATATCCTGATATGTTTAGTCTATTCCTAAATTAATTTGTAAAGTAGCTTGATCAATTGTACAGTCTCTCGGTGTATTAGTACTATGTTTTTAGGGCGGCCGGAAGAAATCAGTTTGTCATGACATGTGAAAATGAGTTTATTTACCTTCACTGTTGCTTTTATTAGCTAAAAAAATGTTTGTGAAATAGTTAGTTAGGCATCACAGTGAAGCTTGGCAAAGGGACTTATGGTGAGGCCTACAAGGCTGGAAGCACTGAATGTAAAGTGGTGCCCTCTCATGGATACTCATTTTTCAACTAATACATGACCATACTAGAGAAGCACACGCCTCACACACACAAGGACCCTAACAGATTCTAAATGTGTATGTGGACGATCTTTAAATACCTGGATGATTATTATTTAACACAAGATCAAGCAGTGCCCCCTAGCACAAATTGCTATTGTTTGTGTTGAGTAGCAAAATTCATTCATTAGTTATGGGGCATCAAGAAGAGCAAACATCAATGCGGTGAGACATACCTGTTCCATATAACCATCTGGAAAGTAGTAAATTCTTTCACCTTGGCAAGGCACCGTGATCAACAGCCTAGCTCAAGCATGTCATAGCTCCTTGTATAATGCGTCGTTAGAACTCCCTGCACAAAGAATTCATTATGTGAACAAAGCATACAATTCAAGGGGCCTTTCACCTTAATTTATAACGGTGGATTTTAACAGTTGATCATGAGTTAATTTAAGTAGTATTACCATCTAAACTGGTTCTGCATGCAAGGATCAGGGAACGCCACTCGCTGATGCGGTAGCACCAATTTACAATGGCGGCTGCTATGACATCATCCACCACTACCAGCACAAGCAACGCAAAGCAGCAAACACGACTACAACTCCGCGTGACCAAGGTGACTACAGCAGGTCCTCAGCGTGGCAACGGAGCCAGCGCCGACGATATCGCAGCAGCGGCGATGTTGCGACCCAGACAAGCACAACATCATCGAGGCGGCAGCACTGCCATAGTATTGCATCCCTTGCCATGCAGCAGCGCCGTCGTCAGTGGCTCCATTGACGCTTCATTGCGGCGCCCCGTCCTCGGCTTGCCGCGTCGTTGGCAGCAACGCTCACTTCATTGCATCACTGGTGGCGAGTGTCGCCTTCCTCGACTTGCCGCGCCGCCCGCAGCAGCACCTGCTCCATTGCAATGCCGTCGGCATCAATGCTCGCTTCATTGCAGCACCGGTGGCGAGCGTCGCCGTCCTCAACTTGCCACGCCGCCGGCAGTAGCGCCCGCTCTTCATTGCAGCCCTGACGGAGCTCCATTGCAGCTCCGGCCGCCGTGGTGCCGGGATCCATCGCAGCCCAGGCAGAGCTCCATTGCAGCTCCGGGTGCCGTGGTGCCGGGCTCCATTGTAGCCCCGGCCGCCGACGCCCACAGTATCCCCGTCGTCAGCTGATGCCCATACTCTCATCTCTGCAAGCTCGCAGCAGAGGCACTGAGCTTCGCAGCAGCTTAATCCAGCCATGGGCCGCTACCTCTGCCTCACTTTCTCTTAGGACGCGCATAGAGGTCATCGATTTGGATGCATTGCTAGCAGATCGGGGAGGTAAGAGGGGCTTGAGGGAGGGAGAAACAGAGGAAGGGAGGAGGGGCTTGGGGGAATATGTGGCTGTCTGTTTCTTGGCTGGAGATAAGAGAAAGGGAGGGCGGTGTGAGGACCCCACAGAAGCACGTGGCGCACAAACAAGGCGGCTGGTGAAGAACTATATATTTGTTTCCAAGTTAATCCCGTGGACTATTTTGTTAACCATATAGCAAGTACCAGTACAATATTTTCAATACGTTTAGGTATTCCGTGTAATGATTTAATTCACTTTCTATCTCCAAATAATTGTTTATAAATCGGTGCACTATTCACCAACCGATGTGTCTGTACAGGTGGTCTTCTTAGTATAATCGTTGTTTCCACTGAGATAATTTCTTCTATATACAGTAATTTTAGTATCATAAATCATTCGGCGGATTATAAAAGTTTTCCATTTACAATATAAGCATAAGATTTTATTTCTCAAAATATAGGAGCTGCATGGACCACACCACCCTGTTCCATTTCATCAAAGAAACAAGAGTTTTACAACGGGTAAGAGGCCAAGGTGCGCATAACCATAAGTAGCTGAAGATAAAAACACATTGTGATCATCCAAAACCGAATTTGAGAATTTGAGGTTCACGAAATTGAGCATTTGTTTCTTCATTGAACAGGTCGGAATCGCAAACATCCAAAAGGGAAGGAAAAGATAATGTATCAAAACTAGAATTTCTCTCTGTCCTTTTGTTTTGATCGAGGCACAACAAAAACTTCAAACCAGCAATCTAGACAACAATATTAATGTTCGTAGACTGCGAAAGATCATCCACAGCACCACCACACTTAATCACTACTATGTGTGTCATATGATAGAAACATTTGCTACAGACGACAAAAGGATGGTAATCCTTTGCAATTACTTTGTTCTGTATCATACAATGACATCGTATAAAATGATATACTAACTAACCTTTACTGTCATTTTCAGTACTTTGGGGTTCCCTTTTCTAAGAGCTCCCTTTCCCCATACACAGATGCTGACCATGGTGAACTGCCAATCACTACTGTAGATGGAACTACCGCTATCACAGCCCGCTTTATCAAGGGTGTTGACAAATGGGCCACCATCACTAGAGGCTGGAGCGACTTCTTTCGTCAGGCGCACATGGAGAAAGGTCAAGCATATGCTTTCGCCTTCAAATGCACTTTTAAGGGACTGTGCCTGACTGTCTACTCAATATAAGCAAGTTGCAAGAGCCCCTTGTTATATAACTTAGCATTAATATAGATGCCTACTAAGACTTCTATGTTTATCATCATTTTAAATCTTATGTAATCACCTAAGACCAGCCTGTGCATTTAACTGCGGTCATTTGCTGGCATGCCTTTGAAACGGCTATGCTGACAGAAATATAAGCTTTTGCCTTCAAATGCACGTCCAAAGGCCTATGCATAATTGTCTAGCACTATCGTTTGCTTGCTGCATGCAATATCATGAGCTGTGCTTTGGAAGCAACATTACTTTTAAAAAAATGTTCCTTTGTCTATTGCATGTTCTCTGCTCATTGCAGGTATGCAAGCTTTGCTTTTTGAAACTCTTAGTGTAAAGAAAAATATTGTTGTTTCCCCTATCAAGAATATTAGCTCGAATAAGTCCAGATGTATGCCAAGTGAAAAGGCTCTTATGTGTTTATTTTCATATGTTTCATTCTGTATTTACATATTTCAATGCACACTCTTTCAATACTTGGCTGCTGCTCGGCCTTTGCGTCATGGGCGCAACGGGTCATCTAGTACATTCAGCAAACAACCTTGCACTCGGCATAAAAGAATTTTTCCGTAATGCTGCATGGATATTATTAATCTTTTCTTTGAAAACATCGATATTATTAATCTGAGTAACATGATGGTGCCCAGTTACATCAATTTGTACGAATACGTCGCTATGAACAAAAAAGATCAGGATCGACCCGCTTCAACTTATGGAGCTAGTCCTTGAAAGATCTAATTAAGTATGAGAGATGGTGTGTTAAAAAAAGTACAAGATAGTAAAGCCAACGAGTCAACTAAAACTGTACATCTGCTCCTGCCTTCAAATCTTGTTGCGGAGCTTGGACGGCGCGACGAGTGGGTTCTGCTGCGCGATCTGCTCACGGACGACCTTCTTGTAGTCGAAGCCGCACGCGTGCCCGTCCACGTAGCGGTGCAGCGAGCAGAAGGTACCACCGCAGCGGCACGCGAACCCCAGCAGCCCCACCTTCTTCTTGCACGCCATGCACCTGTTTGGCGCCGACTTCTTCGCTGCCGCCTCCGCCGCCGGTGCCGCCACAGCAGCAGCGACAGCGGTAGAATCCTGCAGGCTCACCGACGTCTTGAAGGCGAGGATAAGGTCGTCGGCATTGACCTTCCCCTCAACGACGGGGGCAGCCACATCTGTGGCCTTGAGGTGCTCGCGGTAGCACTTGGAGCACATGCCCTTGGTCGCCTCGCTCCCATAGAACCCGCAGCCGTTCGCGCACAGCGGCGCGCCCCCACGTCGAAGACTCCTGCCCGTGTGCCATGTATCGCCGCTGATCTGATCCAAAAGGAACCGATCGAGGATGGATTGTCTCGCGCTCGCGTATTACGGGAGTCTGTGAATCTCGCGTTTGTTGGTTGCCGTCGTGCGTGCACTGGGTGCTTCGTTGACGAGGGCCCTTGTGTGGCTTATAAAAGGCCCGGAACAAATCTGAGTCATGCTCAGGAACCTTCCGCCAGTTGATCTTTGAATCCGCGCAGTGGCCTTTTCGGATTCCTTAACTGTGTCCCGATCCGACGGCAAGCAGTTGTCAGATTTAGCGACGTAACTAATTCATGACTAGAAGAGATACTAGCATGCAATAATCTAGTAAACTAGAAGAACAGCAAGACATGCATAACAGCAGCAAGCACGTAACAATAGTTGTAGAAACAGACATGAACAAAGGATGTTGGACGTACTGATCGTTAGCTATTATGGGTGCGACAGTGTTCATGACGATGTTGGCGACGATCTGCTGCTGACGGTGATGAATACGACGATGAATAGTACCGCCCGACTTGGACGGAAGACGACCCGTGATGACGAATTTGAGCAGTCGCGCACAGCGCTTCCCAAAAACCTAATTCGTCCTCTCCCGGTGCAGGATCGCAAAGACGAACGGTTCCGGAGACCTGCTCTCCCACGCGCCGATGCACGCCGGCGTTTGGGATGGAGTAGACTACGATGGCGGCGCAAGTTGTGAGATGAGGCAAAACCCTAGGTGTTTTTCGGTGTGTCTCTGGCCGCAGCCGGTAGCTGTATATATATTAGGACCAGAGGCGGTATTGTGTCGCGACCACAATCCCAAACCGACTCGGTTTCTAATTCGTATACTTACCGGACAAGAAATCAAAAACTTGTCTGCCAAGACATAAAAAAATAAAACGGCAAAAGGAAGCTGCGCTCCTGCAAGGAGACGGACCGGATTTCGGCGGACCATTCACGCGCATGTCGCATGTACGCCTCGCCCCGGCCAGGCGAGGCGAGGCGAGCGAGCGCGCGCGTGTGGTTTTCCCTTTCTCTTCTCACACACCACTTAGAGTGGTGGAGAGAACCGACTATATAAAGAGGTCCAACTCTTCTTCAACTTCCAAGGTGGGACTAAACTTAGCACCACCACTTGCCATTTTACACATGGGCTTTGAGATTTCAGAAATTGCTATGGGCCTAGCCCATTAATTCTAACAATCCCCCACCAGATCTCAAATACCCATTTAGAGATTTGCCTTCTCTTACCACTTGTTTAATATACCAGTATTTCAGCAGAGACTGTTAAGTTGAACTTCTGCCTAGAACTTTAAGCTACATCCATTCACAACTTGACAATGGACTATGCCTTGAATTGCTAGTTTTGTGTGAACAGGTTTCACTCAAAGTCTTAACCAGTACCTGACCGCCAGTAGGCTACCCCGCGGTTTGGAGCTTATACGTCATACTCCCTGGTCTCTTCGTGAGTTTACTAGAGATCACCCAAATCTCATAGACTGCGACGTTTACAGTCAGAACTCATATAGGTGTGTTCTTTCAAGACTGCTCTGTAGGACAGCATCTTTTCTAATTATAGCCAATAGAACCACATTAAGGCATGTTGCCGACCTGCCTTACAGATCTGAGCCTTACAGCTCTGAGAGTTTTGCATCTTCACTTGGAGACGATCATAAGTTATTACTCTCCTCAGTTAACCAATAACTTGTTCTTCCCAGATCCTAATTCACGGGATCTCCGATCACAAAGGTTGGGTTACTACTATGGTGTAACATCTATGGGTCTCATACCCATCTCCCTCGATGCAATATCTATCACATTTCGTGATAGTCCCTTTGTAAAGGGATCTGCCAGGTTTTTGTCTGTTTGTATATACGTAACAGTTATTACTCCGGAGTTTCTCAACTTCCTGACAGACTTCAAACGTCTATTCACGTGTCTTGATGACTTTGCATTATCTTTAGAATTGTTCACTTTAGCGATAACCGTTTGGTTATCACAATTCATAAGAATTGCCGGTACAGGTTTTTCAACAACCGGCAAGTCCATCAAGAGCTCACGCAGCCATTCTGCCTCAACAGTAGCTGTGTCCAAAGCAGTTAATTCTGCTTCCATAGTTGACCTCGTCAATATGGTTTGCTTACAAGACCTCCATGACACTGCGCCACCACCATGAGTAAATACATACCCACTTGTTGCGTAAAGTACATCAATATCGGAGATCCAATTTGAATCACTATATCCTTCTAGCACAGCAGGATGCCCTGAATAAGTAATTCCGTAACTCATAGTACCTCTCAGATAGCGCAAGACCCTTTCTAGTGCATGCCAATGATCATCACCCGGGTTGGACATGAACCTACTCAGTTTGCTCACAGCAAAAGAGATATCTGGTCTTGTAGCGCTAGCTAAGTACATGAGTGAACCGACAATTTGAGAGTATCTTAATTGATCTCTCGTTTCTTTCTTGTTCTTTCTCAGTGTCACGCTGGGATCATAAGGTGTTGGAGAAGGCTTGCTATCCATAAAACCGAATCGGTTCAAGACCTTCTCAACATAGTGAGATTGCGTTAATGTAATCCCACTCTCATCCTTAATAAGTTTGATGTTTAGAATTACATCGGCTACTCCCAGATCTTTCATGTCAAAACTTTTTGATAGAAAAGACTTGACCTCATTAATTGCATTAATGTTTGTACCAAAGATCAGTATGTCGTCCACATACAAACATAATATGACACTATTGCCCCCACCATGGCGATAGTAAACACACCTATCAGCCTCGTTAGTGACAAATCCTGCAGAAGTCAAAGTTCTTTCAAACTTCTCATGCCATTGCTTAGGTGCCTGTTTCATACCATACAAAGATTTTAACAACTTGCACACCTTTCTCTCTTCACCCTTTACCACAAACCCGTCAGGCTGATCCATATAGATCTCCTCTTCCAGCTCTTCATTGAGAAAAGCTGTCTTTACATCCATTTGATGAATGATAAGACCATAAGATGCAGCCAAGGAAAGTAACACTCGAATGGTCGTCATTCTAGCAACGGGTGAATAGGTGTCAAAGTAATCTTCGCCTTCTTTCTGAGTGTAGCCCTTGGCCACTAGCCGCGCCTTGTACTTATCAATAGTACCATCAGGTTTTAGCTTCTTTTTGAACACCCACTTACAGCCCACAGGTTTACAACCATATGGTCTATCAGTTAGTTCCCAAGTTCCATTAGAAAGAATTGAGTCCATCTCATTATGAACAGCTTCTTTCCAATCATCCACATCCGGAGATGCATATGCTTCTGCAATCGTCTTGGGTGTGTCGTCCACAAGGTATACAATGAAATCATCACCAAAGGATTTTGCAATCCTTTGTCTCTTGTTCCTTCTAGGAACTTCATTGTTATCCTTCTCAAGGACTTCCTCATGTGATTGTTCGAAATATTCATCAGTTGTACTAGATTCAGGAATTATCTCAGAAGAAAATCTAGCAATGCTATGCATATCTTTCATAGGAAATATGTTCTCAAAAAATGTTGCATCACGAGATTCCATTATAGTATCAACATGCATATCAGGTACTTCAGATTTTACCACTAAAAACCTATAAGCAATGCTCCGTTGAGCATACCCTAGAAAGACACAATCCACTGTCTTTGGTCCAAGTTTGCGTTTCTTAGGAATAGGAATATTGACCTTTGCCAAACATCCCCAAGTGCGCAAATAAGAAAGTGATGGTTTTCTCCCAACCCACTCCTCATAAGGGGTTTTCTCTTTATTATTGTTGGAAACTCTATTCAGGACATGACATAAAGTCAATAGAGCCTCCCCCACCATGCCTTAGATAAACCAGCAGTGTCTAACATGGCATTCACCAAGTCAGTCAATGTGCAGTTTTTCCTCTCGGCCACTCCATTTGATTGAGGTGAATAGGGAGGCGTCCTCTCATGAATAATACATGTTCCTCATAAAATTCATCAAAAACTTTTGGAAAATACTCTCCACCACGATCGGACCTAAGACGCTTGTTCTTTCTCTCTAGTTGATTTTCAACTTCAGCTTTATAGATTTTAAAGTAGTCTAATGCTTCATCTTTAGTTTGCAACAAATAAACATAGCAAAATCTAGTCGCATCATCAATCAAAGTCATGAAATATCTCTTTCCACCTTTTGTCAACACACCATTCATCTCACAAAGATCAGAATGTATGAGTTCTAGAGGTGCCAAGTTTCTCTCCTCGGCAGCCTTATGAGGCTTTCGAGGTTGCTTAGATTGCACACAACTATGACACTTAGAACCTTTGGCAACTGTGAAGTTTGGAATTAAACTCATGCTGGATAGCCGAGACATTAAACCAAAATTAATATGACATAAACGAGAATGCCAAGTACTTGCATCATCATTAACACTAGCACAAATTTGGTTTATTGACTTATTGCAAAAATCTGAAAGAGAAAAACGGAACAAGCCTCCGCACTCATAGCCTTTTCCTATAAATTGCCCAAATCTTGACACGATTACTTTATTGGACTCTAAAACTACCTTAAAACCATCTCGACATAGAAGGGAGCCGCTAACTAGATTCTTGTTCATAGTAGGGACATGCTGCACGTTCCTTAGTTGCACGATCTTTCCCGAAGTAAACTTCAGATCCACCGTGCCAATGCCACGAACAGAAGCATGCGACCCATTCCCCATTAGGACGGAAGAATCCCTTGCGACCTGATAAGAAGTAAACAGGGAGATGTCAGCACACACATGAACGTTAGCACCCGAATCAATCCACCATGAAGATGATTGAAATACTGAAAGCACAATAGGTAAATTACCATACCCATCAGTATTGCTAGCGGTCACCATGTTGACAGTCTTGGAGCTTGTTTTCCCTCTGCGGTCTGCATGTTCAGGGCATTCCTTGGAAAAGTGTCCAGGCTTCCCACAGGCGTAGCACTCTAGCTCAGCCTTGTTGAACTTCTTCTTCTTGAAGGTAGTAGTCTTGGTAGGCTTGTTGGAAACAGGTTTGTTCTTCCCTTTGTTCTTGTTCTGTGGGTACCTCTGCACCATGTTAGTAGTAGGCTGAACCTCATCTCCTTTTTCAGTGGTATCTTTAGCCCGAGCTTTTTCTTCAACATCAAGAGATGCAATCAGATTTTCAACTGATATCTCCTGTCTCTTATGCTTCAGAGTTGTGGCGAAATTCCTCCATGAAGGAGGCAACTTTGCAATCATGCACCCAGCCACGAATTTGTCGGGTAGAACACATTTAAGGAGTTCAAGTTCCTTCACAATGCACTGTATCTCATGAGCTTGTTCAACCACAGAACGGTTATTCACCATCTTGTAGTCATGAAAACTCTCCATGATGTACAGTTCATTGCCTGCATCTGTTGCACCGAATTTTGCATTCAGTGCATCCCACAGAATTTTTACGTCATTTATGTGCATGTACACATCACACAGACGGTCAGCAAGAACACTCAGAATGCATCCCACAAACATAGTATTGGCTTCCTGGAATTTTCTCCGATCTTCGTCGGTCATTCCCTCTGGAGCACCAACACTAGCGTGGAAAACTTTCAGAGCAGTAAGCCAGAGCGTGGTCTTCACCTGCCACCTCTTAAAGTGCACACCGGTAAACTTATCCGGCCTCAGTGCATCAGCGAATCCAGCCATAGTTAACTCAGGAAATTGCCTATAATTAGGTTTTTGGATTGTTGAAATATTAGGCAAGTTCATGATTAATTCCAGTAAATAATTCATGACTAGAAGAGATACTAGCATGCAATAATCAAGCAAACTAGAAGAACAACAAGACATGCATAACAGCAGCAAGCACGTAACAATAGCTGTAGAAACAGACATGAACAAAGGATGTTGGACGTACTGATCGTTAGCTATTATGGGTGCGACAGTGTTGATGACGATGTTGGCGACGATCTGCTGCTGACGGCGATGAATACGACGATGAATAGCACCGCCCGACTTGGACGGAAGACGACCCGTGATGACGAATTTGAGCAGTCGCGCACAGCGCTTCCCAAAAACCTAATTCGTCCTCTCCCGGTGCAGGATCACAAAGAGGAGACGGACCATTCACGCGCATGTCGCATGTACGCGCCGCCCCGCCCCGCCCCGCCAGGCCAGGCGAGGCGAGCGAGCGCGCGCGTGTGGTTTTCCCTTTCTCTTCTCACACACCACTTAGAGTGATGGAGAGAATCCACTATAAGAGGTCCAACTCTTCTTCAACTTTCAAGGTGGGACTAAACTTAGCACCACCACTTGCCATTTTACACATGGGCTTTGAGATTTCAGAAATTGCTATGGGCCTAGCCCATTAATTCTAACAGTAACGAGTGTAGTTTCGAACGTAAGGTGGATTTAACTCGTTGCATGATCGGATACGTACATACTGTTAGCTCAATTTTGGTCATCCAACTCAAACACGGAAGCGGCTCAGCATACAAGTCCCCCCTTTTCCCAGTCACAAGGAACTACGGAATCAAATGCGACGCCGACGAAGTGAAATAAGTTTTTTCTCAAATAACACACTCTCGTACGTATGGTTTGATCTTAGTTTGACAACTACAGTCGGGTGTAACCCCACAAAGGTGAAGTCCGAAAACATCGAGCAGATAGAGACAATGAAGAATGAAAGTCGCTCTTTCGATATATCGGCGACAGGTTTTTGATAATAACATCGATCGAGACATAACAAAATCTTAGTTGACTAAGATTTAGCAAGACTGTTTCCTATTTCTTCTTCTTCTCAACGACAAACACACACATAATCTCCCAAGAAACTACAAAATCGGCCCGCAGACAAAACTACTATAAAATACTCCTTATGTAAATAAATATAAGATCATTTTAGATCACTAAAGTAGTGGTCTAAAGAATCTTATATTTTGTAGTGAGAGTATCTTTTCTGCAAGATTTATGGTAGGGCGGCCGCCCCCTTGCCCTAAGGGCCTTTTTGCCCATGAGGACACTCATGAGCTTGCCATGGCGGTCTTTCGGAACACAAGTTGCCAATGAGGAGTCTTCGCCGCCACTGAATCCATGAAGCAAGTCACGTTCGACAGTAGGCAGGCGTCTCTACAAGGGGCGGTTAAAGAGCTAATATCACTCCGATGCAACACTTTAGTATGACGTAAAATTTTCATTAAGTATACCAAATAAAAGTGTGTTTCTTTACCTTCAGCGTAGATTGTCGGATATGCAAACCGGACTCAGATGGTTAGGTTTCTTGTGGTGGAACCAACCCACTAGGTTCAAATCCTAAACTTGGCACTAATGGTCGTGTTTTCTTGGATCTATTTTAGGCCTTCCTAAGATGTGCGTTCAGTGACAGAAAATGTTCTCGTCGACTATGAAGGCGTCTCTGGCGAGTTCGTCAATCTGAAGATGTTGTGCTGGTTCAGTATCTCGAAAGTGCCCATATGAATATGGTGTGTGCTTGTGTTCATAGGGTTGCATCTGTGTTTGTGTTGTGTTAAAAAACAATGCATAGATTGTCAAAGATAATACATGATGTATAAACTTGAAAATGCTTATTATAATGTTGAAACAAATGACAAATGTGAAAACCTTGTCAAATAATGACAAATCTGAAAATATGTCTTGCATTTGCAAATCCCAAAATATATCATCAGACACCAAGGTACAGGAAATATGTTGTACACCGAATACCAAAAATACTCGAT
The DNA here is from genome assembly GCF_002162155.2 of Triticum dicoccoides. Lineage (NCBI taxonomy): Eukaryota > Viridiplantae > Streptophyta > Magnoliopsida > Poales > Poaceae > Triticum > Triticum dicoccoides. The sequence continues at coordinate 87,236,455 of NC_041382.1, forward strand.
GAAGACCAAAAAGTACTCGACAAAGACTGCTCGGCATACACCCTGTCTAACGAAGTGGGGTTTGCCGAGTGTTTTTTCTCACACACTTGGTGAACAGTTTTTCTCGAGGTGCTATTCAAGTGAAAAATAATGTTTGGGGCGGCTGGTCGGTTTTCCAAGGCTTTGTTGAGTGCTACACTCAGCAAAATAATTCAATGGAGTTGCGGAGTAAGCGACCGGACGTGCAACGATGGTCGCAGACAGTAGGACAATGGCAGGACGCGCCATTACGTGATGATGCTTGTTGCTGTGTGATATCGCTTGCTGCTGTGTGTTGCTGTTGCCTGCTAGCTATTGCTTGTTGGGGAGAAGGACAAGGAGCAAACCAGTTGGGGAAGAGGATGAGGATGACCAGGAATTGGGGCAGCGGAGTCCAGCCAGAGGAGCGGCGACAGAGTGAATGAGAGAGAGAGAGAGAGGTCATCCCAGCCATTCAATCTAAGCGAATCCAATGACCACTCCGTGTGAGGGCTATGCTGACCAATCAGAACACAAGGTCTTTGCCTAGTCTTCCTCCCTTTTCAGGGTACTCGACAAACATTTTATACTTTTTTTCCTTTCTTTTATTTTCTCACTTCTCTTCTCTTTTTGATAAGGTATAAACATAGACTAATGAATTTTAGCCCAATTTTACGAACTTTTTACCCACTTGTAATTATTTTTTATTAGATTCACTAAATATCTAGAAATGCACTAAATAACTTAAATATAGCAAATGACCGTAAAAATGCTAAATCTTGACATATGTCATGCAATGCTCTATCTTGAGTGTACAATTCTTTTCAAGGCCAACTGATGAAGCAGCGGTCGCTCAATTCAGACCTGCCCGTTCCTTCTTGAAACCACGATTCTTCCTCCAAGATGGTGCGATTAAGCAGTGCATGTCAGAATTTTAGCAAAACCTTCTCAAAGTTTACCACAACTCATAGATGTCATATCATGGCATAATACCAAGTTTCACATTTTTCAGACTTTCTTTGCATTTTTCAAAATTAAGAAACCAACAGGCTCCATGTTCCGGGTCGAGTCCTGACACCTTGATGTTTGAAATACTTCCTTTTCTTTTCTTTGATAAGGCCTAAACATGGACTCAAGAACACAAATAGGTTTTTTTTCAATCCAATCTTTCCAACTTTTTCATGCACTTGCAGTTCAAATTTTAATTATATCTATTAATAACTGGAAATGCATTAAATGACTTAAATATAGCGGTGTATGTTGATTTTTTTTTTCAAGGCCAACCGATGAAGCAATAGTCTTTTCTCCTTGAAACCTGACATTTTCCATCTCAAAAATTAGATTTTTCTTTCTTCAAAGATGGTCCAGCTTTTAAGCAATGTACATCACAATTTCTGCCAAAACTTCTGAAAATTTACCACAACATATAGGTATGAAATCATATAATTAAACCATTCTAGGTTCGCATTTTTCAGACTTCATTTGTATTTTCTAGAATTGAAAAACCAATAAGATTCATGTTCAGGGTCGAGTCATGTCATCCTGATGTTGGGAATTCCCCTATTTTTGTTGGATATGTCCAAAACATATACTCAAGAATACAATTATTATTTTCAACCTAATTTTGTCATAAAAATTCATGCAATTGCGGTTAGAATTTTAAATGTATTCACTAAATGCCTAGAAATGCACCAAACAACTTAAATATAATGAATGAACAACAAAAAATGTCGAATTTGGACATAGAACATGCCATGATGTATCTTAAGCATAGAAAAAACTAAAGGCCAATGGATGAAGCAGTGATCGCTTCACCTTCAAACTTGACATGTTCCTTATCAAAACCATGATTCTTCCTTGGAGATGTTCCAGTTTGGAGCAGTGTACATAGCAAATTTTGCAAAAACTGCTCAAATCTTTACCGCAACATATGGGTATCATATTATGACACCATTTGTAGGTTTCATGTTTTTCATACTTCGTTTGCCTTGTCTTTTATAGAAGTAGAAAACCAGTAACCTCTATGTTCGTGGTCAAGTCTTAGCACCCTAATGTTTCCAACTCCTTTAATTTTCTTGAATAAGGGATAAACATAGACTCAAGAACAAAGTTAGGATTTTTTAACCAAAAATTTTCAACTTTCTAATGCACATGCAGTTCAAATGTGAACTATATCCGTTTAATTTCATTGTAGTTGCAAGTGCATTAAACGAAATTAAAGGGGCTTGATCAAATGTGAACTATATCTGTTTAATGCACTTGCAACTCCTTTAATTTCATTGTAGTCGAAAGGTTCGAAAGGGGCTTGATCAATGTCAACCGCGTTCGTGTCCAACAAGTTCACGAACTTGGTTGTTGCATTGTTCGAACCACCGCTATAGCGAACGATAACAAGTCACGAGCTATCGAAAACAATGGCGAAAATGAAAGAGAATCACCGAAGTCTGAAGAGATATACCTTCCGGCCATTTCGTCGAACACCTCGCTCGCGGGGGGAGCGGCACCGTTGAACGGCATCGCCGGAGCACCTCCTTGCGGGGGGATGGAGTGAGAGGTTGAAGAAGATGGCTTCCTTGAAGTCGGAACCTTCCTCCGCTTTGCGCCCGCGGCCTTGCTGGCCTTCTCCGCCGCCGGCCGGGATCGCAAAGCGGCATTGGCGCCCGGAGCGCGGGCCATCGCGGCGGGGGCAGCCGGATTCCCGCCCTGCACAACCACGTTGCCCTGCCGCTTGCGGGCAAGCGCGGCGTGTGCTTGGGCAACGCCGGCGGGGCCAACATGGCCAGCGACGAGATCCGCCCGAGGGGAAGGGGCGTGCGCAACCTCGACGGTGACGGGGGACAGCATGGGGTCGTCCATGGCGGCGAGGGACGGCCAGGGAGGAGCAGCCGGAGCTTTCAGAGGGCGAGGGATGGTGGCAGAGGGTGCGGGAGCGGGAAAGGGTGCGTGGAAATGTCCCTCCCGCCAAATCTCGCGCCGGATGGGGGTTGAGCTCGGGTCGGCCTCCCAACCCGTGAAGATAGAGGTTGGGGGAGAAGATTTGCCGCGCCCCGCAAAAATTTTTGCGGGCCGGTGCCGGATGCGGGGTCTGGTCGTGCAGATTTTTTGGCCCCGACCCGCAATTTGGCGGTTATTTTGCGGGCCGAGACGTTTTGTGGGGTCTGCTAGAGTTGCTCTTAATGACTTAAACGTAACAAACGAACCCCAAAAATGACAAATTTGTACATGAAACATGTGATGGTGTATGTTGAGTGTAACAAAAATTCAAGGTCAAACCATGAAGAAAGTCACACTTTGCCTTCAAATCTGATCCGTTTCCCCTCGAAACATCGATTCTTCCTCAGAGATGCTTCGGTTTTCAAGCAGTTTATGTCACAGCTTTTGCGAAACTTTCTTATTAAGATTTCATCACAACCTTTAGGGATCATATCATGGTGCCCCGCCATGTTTCGTACTCCCTCCATTCCATAATATAGTGTGTAAAGATTTTTTTCAAAAGTCAAGCATTACAAACTTTGAGCATGTTTATAGACAAAAATATGTACATTTAACATACCAAACGTATATCATTGGATACATCATCAGTTATATTTTCATATTGTATATGTTTGTTATTATATATAAAAAATGTATCCTCTGTAAACTCAGTCAAAGTTTACTTAGGTTGACTTCTCAGAAAATTTATATGCACTACATTATGAAACGGAGGGAGTAGTATTTAGACATCATTTGCAATTTTCAGATTTAAAAACAAATAATCTCCAATGCAGGTTGTTGCTAGTCATGGACAAGAAGGGAAGATGTTTTGGGAGGCAAAACGTGATATATGAATTTTTATATTATCTGCATCTTCATGTTCTGAATTTGTCCAGCTCAACCGACTCATCACAAATTTTCCCCAATCTTCAATCTAGATTCCATCAAACTTCTGTATGCTTTAGAGTCCACCCCACCTCAAAATATTTTCCTCCTCTACGACTGAGCTCCATGGTCGGGTTGAGACTTGGTACCCTCGTGTTCACAATTCCTCTTCTTTTCTTGTATATAAGGCCTAAACATTGACTCAAGAACACAAATAGTTTTGAACCCATCTTTGCTAACGTTTTCATACACTTGCGCTTAAGATTTAAAAATTATGTTCGTTAAATGCTATTGATTGCTTATATATAGCGAAATAATATCTAAAACATCCCTAATTTTCCCGGCGTGGAACACATTACATTATGTTACTAGTGCCAAATTTTGGCATTTTTTGGAACCGGATACTAATTTTAAGACATGAATTACATTTCTTGCTATTTATCAAATAATATTTAAAGAGTTTGTTCTTCAGAATCCAAACCCAAATCTAAATTCAAATAAACATATGCACTTTATTGATTTATAATTGTTTGCCGGGTATTTTATAAAAAACTACTTTGTTGAGTGTTTTCTGTTTGGCACAAGGCAACATACCAGTTTGCTGAGTGTCATTCTTTCACCAAGTTTTGTCATCGGTACACTTGGCAAAGGCCTTGTTTGCGAGTGTCCAATGAAGTACACTCAACAAACAACCTTGCACTTGGCATAAAAGAATTTTTCCCTAATGCTACATGGATATTATTAATCAATTTTTGAAAACGTGGATATTATTAATCTGAGTAACATGATGGTGCCCAGTTACATCAATACGAATACGTCGCTATGAACAACAAAGATACAGATTTGCTATTTTACAGTCGAATGTTTTGCAATTCGTTATCATTCAAATTGGTGTTCGTCCATTCCAACACGGAGATTCGTGCTGGTTTATGTTTTTGTTCGGCCTTGTTCCTGGGTCCGGGTTTTTTGTCGGGCGCGGTTTTCTCTTTGCCCGTTACCACCCCATCTCTGTTTGGCTTTTGTCCTGTTTGAATTTGGGGGCAACTCGAGCAGCGCTGGAGCGGCTCCGTAGAGGAGGCGATTCTTCCTGTCCATGGTGATTTCAAGATCTTCCGCCGCTCGACCTTGATTTCTCTTCCCTTTCTCTTCGATCCTCGACTGTCACGGTTGGTTGTTCCTCTCTCTCTCTCTCTCTCTCTCTCTCTCTCTCTCTCACGTGTGCTTTTTGCTTCTGTTGGTTCTAGATCTAGGTGAGTTCATGTCGCCCTCTCGCCATGTTGGTCGCTGGAGATGCGTGATTTGTTGTGTTAGCCATCTGGTGTAGCCGCTGGTAGGTATGTTTTCTAGGTCTTCTGGCTGTTTGTGGTCGTCTCCCCGCGCCCCTGATGTAGTTGTAGATGCAGCGGTTGTTTCCCTTTGTCTCGTGTCCGCGGTTTGTCAGAGTTTTGTGGGATTTTGTAGATGCAGCGTGCGGGATTCTGTAGATGTACTTGTAGGTGCGGGATTCCGCGGTTTGTTTCCTGCTCTCTCTCATGTTCTAGTGCTTCCTGCTCATATATAGTTATTTTTAGTCCCTGAATTATCTCCTGAAGATGTAGTTTTGAGATGTAGGTGTGCAGTTTCCCTTGTGCCATGTGTTTTTTACCCTAGGTTTTTGTCTAATTTTGTCTTCAAGCGGGCATGTAATTTCAGTCTAATTACAATGTAATTTGTCCCAGCCTTTTCAGTGTAATTTACTCAGTACTTCAATTGTAATTTGTCATGGGGTTTGAGTGGATATACAATGTTATTCTGAATGTAATTACAGTGTAATTTATCTCAGCATTTCAATGTAATTGGTCCCAGCCTTACAGTTTACCCAATGTTTCCAGTTTAATTTGAGTCTAGTTACAGTGTATTTTGTCCCAGTCTTACAGTGTAATTTACTCAATATTTCAAGTGTATTTTTTAGTCTAATTATAGTATAATTTGTCCTAGCCTTTCTGTGTAATTTACTCAAATTTTTACTGTAATTTTTGTCGTATGATTTGAGTGGATTTACAGTGTTGTTTGAATGTATTTACAGTGTAATATATCCACAGTGTAATTTATCTCAGTACCCAATGTTTCCGGTGTAATTTGAGTCTAGTTAGTGTATTTTGTCCCAGTCCTACAGTTACTCAATTTTTCTAGTGTAATTTTTGAGTCTAATTACAGTGTAGTTCAACGCAAAAAAAATTACAATGTAATTTGTCCCAGCTTTTCAGTGTAATTTACTCAATTTTTCGACTGCAATTTTGTCGTATGATTTGAGTGGATTTACAATGTTGTTTGAATATATTTATAGTGTAATTTATCTCAGTATTACAATGTAATTTGTTACTCCCTTCGTTCGGAATTACTTGTCGTAAAAATGGATGTATCTAGACGTATTTTAGTTCTAGATATATCCATATCCGAGACAAGTATTTCCGAACGGATGGAGTACAATGTAATTTGTCCCAGACTTAGAGGGTAATTTACCTAATATTTTTCCAGTGTGATTTGTCATGGAATTTGAGTGGAGTTAGAGTGTAATTTTGAATGTAATTATAGTGTAATCTATCCCAGCATTACAGTGTGTCCCAGCATCTAAGTGTAAAAGGATTTGAATGTAATTATAGTGTAATTTATCCCAACATTACAGTATAGTTTACCCGATAATTCCATGTGATTTGAGTGGATTTACAGTGTAATTTGTGCACAGTAATTTTGTCTATATTTTCAGTGTAATTAAGTCCAGTTTGCTCAGTAATTTTGTTGGTTTCTATGTGTTTATTTAGCTAGTTTTCACTGTACTTTGCTTGCTTCAGTACTGTAGGGCTTTTCTTCAGCAATTTTTCACAGTAATTTGCATGTTTCAGCACTGTAGTATAGTGGATTTTACCTTTTAATTGGATGACTTTTACCGTTACTTAACTTCATTTCTTTTTTTTCCTCCTTGTGTTCTATTTATAGGTTTTAATGGGTAGGCTACAGAAAGCCTCTCATCAGGATGTTCCATTAGTACCATTTGTCAATAGTGCAGATTATGTGAGTGAACCTTTTGTGCCTAATAATTTTGCAGAAGATGGTTCTTATCCTAAGTCTCCGGTTGTTATTTATTTCTACTTCTCTTCTTTATTTTTATTTTCCTTTTTGTCTTTTAGTTTGATTTAATTATTTTGGTCTGTCTTATTTCTTATTTTTGTTTTGCAGGAACTATCTAGTGATGAAGGAGGGCTCGACATGCAAAGTTCTTTTGACGTTCTATCTGAATCAAGTGTGTTTTGTGTTTTCCTGCCCATTTTAATAATTTTGATTTTTGGTATTTACTTTTGGGTGACCCTTTTGTTTTCGTCATTTCAGAAAGTAAAATGCTTGAAGATGAAATTATCATCTGCTTCCAGGAGGAATGTGGTTAGTTCCCCGTAATTGTTAATTTGTTGTGTAATTCACGTTCTCAGAGAATGTTAATATGCTTGTAGACGATATTTCCTGTAGTAATTTGTTCTATATTTTAACTTCCTGGCATGTAATGTTTCTATTTGTTTGTTACTTTTTAGTGATGTAGGTACTTATGATTTTTTTTTAGTTATTTGCTATGGTGTTCTAGTTGTTGTCATTGTATTTTTCCCATATGTGTTTCACTTCTGTAATTATATCAGTTTTCTTCAAATTTGCACTGGAATTTCCTGGCATTTACACTGGAAATTTATTTGATACTTACAGTGTAATTATATCAGTTCTCTAGAAGTCTAATTTACACTGGAATTTCCTGGGATTTACAGTGTAAATTAATAGGTACTTACAGTGTAATAAATTCAACAATTTTTACAAGCCTAATTTACATAGTGATTTACACTGGGATTTCCTAGGATTTACACTGGAAATTACTAGGTACCTACAGTGTAAATACAACATATTTCAGAGTAGACAGCAAATTTTTCTGTAATTTCAGAGTTTTGCATTTTTCTAGTGATCAGCATAGTCTCCTGCTGTCTCTGGGTTTCCTTTTGTAAGTTGTTTCTCTAATGTAATAGGTGAAGCAGAGTCAAGGGATGAAAAAATGGTGAACCTGATGAAGGGGATCAAGATTATTTGCGGTAGGAATTTGTTAAGAGTGTTCCTGGCCTGTGAATCCTGTGATCCTCCTTGCTCCTGTCCAGGTACCTCCCCACACCTTCTCCTATGGCTATAAGATTCTGGATCTGCCATGGTACAGTTCTTTCATCTTCCTCTACCGCTTCTCCCATGGCGGAGTCTCCGTTTTAGGGTGTGCTAGGTGAGATCTGTCCAGGGAGAAATGTATGTGTAGGGCCGCTGGGATTTTTTCAGGGGTTTGGCACTTGCGTGAGATGCAAGTTCAAAGACAGCTGTGCGTTCTGTTTTGTGTTCAAGTGCCGGGTTGTGTTTATTCGGGTTTATTTCCTGACCCGTTTACTTTTGAAATACAGCTACATACAATTCGGACGGGGGTTGGTCTTGGACATACAAGTGGCATGTTGTTAGTAGTCAGAATTTTTGAATGTTTTCCAATTGTAAAACATTCAAACGCTAAATAGACACTCCCCAAAGATAAGATCGACCTTCTTCAACTTATATCGAGCTAGTGCTTGAAAGATCTAATTTAAGTACAGGAGAGACAGTAAAGCAAATGAGTAAGGACAGGCTACAAAGAAACTTTGCGAATGAGTAAACTAAAACTGTACATGTTTTCCAACTCTTCCTGCCTTCATTCATATCTTGTTGTGGAGCTTGGACGGCGCGACGAGAGGGTTCTGCTGCGCGATCTGCTCCCGGCCGACCTTCTTGTAGTCGAAGCCGCACGCGTGCCCGTCCACGTAGCGGTGCAGCGAGCAGAAGGTACCACCGCAGCGGCACGCGAAGCCCAGCAGCCCCACCTTCTTCTTGCACGCCATGCACCTGGTTGGCGCCGCCTTCTTCGCTGTCGCCTCCGCCGCCGGTGCCGCCTCAGCGGTAGAGTCCTTCAGGCTAACCGACTTCTTGAAGGCGAGGATGAGATCGTCGGCATTGATCTTCCCCTCGACGGCGGGGGCAGCCACATCTGTGGACTTGAGGTGGTTGCGGTAGCACTTTGAGCACATGCCCTTGGTCACCTCGCTCCCGTAGAACCCACAGCCGTTCGCGCATAGCGGCGGGCCACCACCGGCGGCGGCCTCCGTCGAAGACTCCTGCTCGTGCGCCATGTATCGCCGCTGATCCGATCGAGGATGGATCGTCTGGCGCTCGCGTATTACGGGAGTTTGTGAATCTCGCGTTTGTTGGTTGCCGTCGTGCGTGCACTGGGTGCTTCGTTGACGAGGGCCCTTGTGTGGCTTATAAAAGGCCAGGAACAAATCTGAGTCGTGCTCAGGAACCTTCCGCAGTTGATCTTTGAATCCACGCAGTGGCCTTTTCGGATTCCTTAACTGTGTCCCGATCCGAAGCCAAGCAGTTGTCAGATTTAGCGACGTAACGAGTGTAGTGTCCAACGTAAGGTGGATTTAGGGACGTTGCATGATCAGATACGTACATACTGTTAGCTCAATTTTGGTCATCCAACTCAACACGGAAGCGGCTCAGCATACAACTCCTCCCTTTTCCCAGTCTACAAGGAACTACGGAATCAAATGCGACGCCGACGAAGTGAACTACATTTTTTTCTCGAATATGCACGAGTGTAATATACTCTCTCCTTCTAAAAATAAGTGTCTTATATGTTTAATACTTCCTTTGTCCCATAATGTAAGACGTTTTTTGGCACTACTGGAGTACAACTTAGTACAAAATTGAGACACTTAATTTAGAACGGAGGGAGTAGAATAAAAGGGGAAAGAGCACCACCATAATTGAGTTTGATGTTAGTACATGTATGCCTCGCCGGACTACTCCCTATCCTCCCATCGTCCTACCACCGCAAGGAATACCCCGAGCTCTACTCGAAGAATACCCACTTGCTTCCACACCTTGTAATCACTCGCAATACATCGTAACACCTGCCGCGCACACGACATGGCATCATAAACACGTTGGTGTTCCGATGTTTTCATAGCTCCCACATGACTAGTAAACATATAGCATGTGTCGTCTTTGCTTGTTGACCAAGGTGCCCCCGCCTAATGCACCAATCCTTGATGTCGTTGGTACTTCGATCCTTCCATCGACCCCAAGGCCATGTAGACTTTAGTCCATATACTTCCCTAGCGAAGACATGGCCGGCAATAAGGTGGTTGATGATCTCATCGTGTTGGTCACAAAACCGGCAGGCGTCCTCATGCGGAAGGCCCTGACAAGCCAACCTATCGGATGTCCAACATCTGTCTTTGATTGCTAGCACCGCAAAAAAATCTGCAATGAAGCGGAGTCCGAGATTCCCAAGTGAACGTAGCAGTGGGCAACACGTCCATAGTCGCGAACTTGGCCGCATATGCAGACTGGCAGAAAACCGGCCTCCTTTCTCCCAAGACCAAGTGAAGACATCAGCCTGTTGTGGGTCGAGGACCACCCCAGCCACAAGCGGCCAAATGTGAAGGAATTGTTGTTGGTGCAATTGTCTTGCCCCTTAGGTTTTGAAGATTGTTGTCAAAAAGTAAGGGACTGATTTGTTTGCTAGTGCACACCAAGAGAAATAGACCCTGGTGTATCGAGAAGAATGCTATATTCTGAAGAGAAGTTTGAAGAACTTCATCGAGAAGTGTCTGCATTGCAGAGAAAAGATAGATGTGTTTCGAGAAGAAACCATACTAGAAGATTACGTGAATGAATCGACCCCTCAAAATATTGCTGAAGTGAAGCAATTCTGTCGCGGTGTGTTCGAAGAAGAATGACTGCAGTCAAGAAGATGGATGGCGAAGGAAAGACATAGTATTTGTTTCATTGTTTCTTTTTCTTTTATTTGAGTCATAGGATCTTTGTATTACTAAGAGGGTTATGGTATCCGAGACTTAAGTCTGATGTGATGCTTAACCAAAACTTATGAAAAACTAAGAGAAATCTCTTTATGCTTCAAAAGTTTACTTGCCAACCTGATATCTCTTTGTACTAAAAATTATCAACAAAACAATCATATCCGGTCCGGCGACAAAACAATGCATTCCAGCAAATGATCTACACAACAATGCATATCTGGCTACAAAATTATGCATATCCGGCAAGTGATCTACACAACAATGCATATCCGGTTACAAAACTATGTATATCTGTCAAAATGATCTACAAAGCTATGCATATCTGGCTACAAATGATCTACGAAACTATGCATATTCGGCTACAAATCATCTACAAAACTATATATATCCGGCCAAACGATGTAGACATGTTAACAACTTACTTGCTCGGTGACTTGCGCACTACTTGGCCACCGTGCGATGAGTCACCTCAAGTGGCCGCAGTACTTTGACACGGCCTCTTGGATGGTGTACCATCGATGGTTGAGAAACTTTTGTTCACGGTTGCGGATGACTACGTCGAAGTAGGGCTCTAAATGCTTGTGTTCATGGAACCAAGTGTGAATGTTGGCCCAAAACGTTGTGCCCTTTCGCTTCGTGCCATGATCAGATCGAGACTAGTGGCCAACCATGTGTCACACAACAGCTCGTCCTCCCGCATTTTGAAGCTTTCTCCTCTACCCCTATTCTTTGGATCGGCAGCATCCAAATCATCATCCTCACCTTCCTCCTCCTCCTGCCATTTGCCGGCTCAATCATGTTGTTGTGTGTTCATGCCTGGATGGGTGAACGTGCCGGGTTGGGTGTAGCCCGACTGCGTGCTCGGCTGGATGAGTGCCGGACTGGGTGTACTATGCTCCCGGCTGGGAGTACGAGCCAGCATGGGTGGGCTCCGAGTCATCCACATGCATTTCCTCATAGCAACCTCCTCCGCCGCCTCCCTCGTGGATGATGTCGAACATATCCCTGCCAGCGTCGTCGTGCGTATGCCAGCTCGCCGGCTTTAGGCATACCAACGAACAACATGCGGGCACCCAGCTGCTCCACGCCCAGCGTCTGCATCCAGACAAGCTACGACGATGAACACTCCGAGAAAATCAACGACGCCGTGTTGACGTTGACGTTGACGATGAACGGCACATCGATGGTTGTCGGGGACTGCCTACCCAGCTGCTTGGTGGCATAGTAGTACGGAGTCTTGTAATGTTCCGGCCATGGCAACGTCTGCACGGTCGGCGAGGGTGGTTGTTGGTGAACGTAGTAATTTCAAAAATTTCCTACACACACACAAGATCATGGTGATGCATAGCAACGAGAGGGGAGAGTGTTGTCCACGTACCCTCGTAGACCGAAAGTGTAAGCGTTAGCACAACGTGGCTGATGTAGTCGTACGTCTTCACGATCCGACCAATCAAGTACCGAACGCACGGCACCTCCGAGTTCTGCACACGTTCAACTCGATGACGTCCCTCGAACTCCGATCCAGCCGAGTGTTGAGGGAGAGTTTCGTCAGCACGACAGCGTGGTGTCGATGTCGATGTTCTACCGATGCAGGGCTTCGCCTAAGCACCGCTACGATATGATCGAGGTGGATTATGGTGGAGGGGGGCACCGCACACGGCTAAGAGATCAAGAGATCAATTGTTGTGTCTTTGGGGTGCCCCCTGCCCCCGTATATAAAGGAGTGGAGGAGGGGGAGGGGCGGCCCTCTCTATGGCGCGCCCTAGGGGAGTCCTACTCCCATCGGGAGTAGGATTCCCCCTTTCCTAGTAGAACTAGGAGCCCTTCCAAGTAGTAGGAATAGGAGGAAAGGAAAGGGAAGGGAAAAGGAGAAGGAAGGAAGGGGGCGCCCCCCCTCCCTAGTCCAATTCGGACCAGCCCATGGGGAGGGGTGCCGCCACCCTTTGAGGCCTTTCTCTCCTTTCTGTATGGCCCATTAAGGCCCAATACGAATTCCCGTAACTCCTCGGTACTCCCAAAAATAACCGAATCACTCGGACCTTTCCGATGTCCGAATATAGTCGTCCAATATATCGATCTTTACGTCTCGACGATTTAGAGACTCCTCGTCATGTCCCCGATCTCATCCGGGACTCCGAACTCCTTCGGTACATCAAAACACATAAACTCATAATATAACCGTCATCGAACTTTAAGCGTGCGGACCCTACGGGTTCGAGAACTATGTAGACATGACCGAGACACGTCTCCGGTCAATAACCAATAGTGGAACCTGGATGCTCATATTGGCTCCTACATATTCTACGAAGATCTTTATCGGTCAAACTGCATAACAACATACGCTGTTTCCTTTGTCATCGGTATGTTACTTTCCCGAGATTCGATCGTCGGTATCTCAATACCTAGTTCAATCTCGTTACCGGCAAGTCTCTTTACTCGTTTCATAACACATCATCTCGCAACTAACTCATTAGTTGCAATGCTTGCAAGGCTTATAGTGATGTGCATTACCGAGTGGGCCCAGAGATACCTCTCCGACAATCGGAGTGACAAATCCTAATCTCGAAATAGCCAACCCAACAAGTACCTTCGGAGACACCTGTAGAGCACCTTTATAATCACCCAGTTAAGTTGTGACGTTTGGTACCACACAAAGTGTTCCTCCGGTAAATGTGAGTTGCATAATCTCATAGTCATAGGAACATGTATAAGTCATGAAGAAAGCAATAGCAACAAACTAAACGATCAAGTGCTATGCTAACGAAATGGGTCAAGTCAATCACATCATTCTCTAATGATGTGACCCCGTTAATCAAATGACAACTCATGTCTATGGCTAGGAAACTTAACCATCTTTGATTCAACGAGCTAGTCAAGTAGAGGCATACTACTGACATACTGTTTGTCTATGTATTCACACATGTATTATGTTTCCTGCTAATACAATTCTAGCATGAATAATAAACATTTATCATGATATAAGGAAATAAATAATAACTTTATTATTGCCTCTAGGGCATATTTCCTTCAGTCTCCCACTTGCACTAGAGTCAATAATCTAGTTCACATCACCATGTGATTTAACATCAATAGTTCACATCACCATGTGATTAACACCCATAGTTCACATCGTCATGTGACCAACACCCAAAGGGTTTACTAGAGTCAATAGTCTAGTTCACATCGCTATGTGACTAACACCCAAAGAGTACTATTGGTGTGATCATGTTTTGCTTGTGAGAAAAGTTTAGTCAACGGGTCTGCCACATTCAGATCCGTAAGTATTTTGCAAATTTCTATGTCAACAATGCTCTGCACGGAGCTACTCTAGCTAATTGCTCCCACTTTCAATATGTATCCAGATTGAGATTTAGAGTCATCTGGATCAGTGTCAAAATTTGCATCGACGTAACCCTTTACGATGAACCCTTTTTGTCACCTCCATAATTGACAAACATATCCTTATTCCACTCAGGATAATTTTGGCCATTGTCCAATGATCTACTCCTAGATCACTATTGTACTCCCTTGCCAAAAACTGTGTAGGGTATACAATAGATCTGGTACACAGCATGGCATATTTTATAGAACCTATGGCCAAGGCATAGGGAATGACTTTCATTCTCTTTCTATCTTCTGCCGTGGTCGGGCTTTGAGTCTTACTCGGTTTCACACCTTATAACACAGGCAAGAACTCTTTCTTTGACTGTTCCATTTTGAACTACTTCAAAATCTTGTCAAGGTATGTACTCATTGAAAAACTTATCAAGCATCTTGATCTATCTCTATAGATCTTGATGCTCAATATGTAAGCAGCTTCACTGAGGTCTTTCTTTCAAAAACTCCTTTCAAACACTCCTTTATGCTTTGCAAAATAATTCTACATTATCTCCGATCAACAATATGTCATTCACATATACTTATCAGAAATGTTGTAGTGCTCCCACTCACTTTCTTGTAAATACAGGTTTCACCGTGTGGCGCCCCCGATTCAATCGTCCACTAATCATACACGCAAATGTGTACGTCAAGATCAAGGACTCACGGGAAGATATCACAACACAACTCTACAAATAAAATAAGTCATACAAGCATCATATTATAAGCCAGGGGCCTCGAAGGCTCGAATACAAGGGCTCGATCATAGCCGAGTCAGCGGAAGCAACAATATCTGAGTACAGACATAAGTTAAACAAGTTTGCCTTAAGAAGGCTAGCACAAACTGGGATACAGATCGAAAGAGGCGCAGGCCTCCTGACTGGGATCCTCCTAAACTACTCCTGGTCGCCGTCAGCGGGCTGCACGTAGTAGTAGGCACCTCCCGAGTAGTAGTAGTCGTCGTCGATGGTGGCGTCTGGCTCCTGGGCTCCAACATCTAGTCGCAGCAATCGGGTATAGGAAAGGGGAAAAGAGGGAGCAAAGCAACCGTGAGTACTCATCCAAAGTACTCGCAAGTAAGGAGCTACACTACATATGTATGCATTGGTATCAAATGGAATAAGGGTATCATATGTGGACTGAACTGCAGAAAGCCGGAATAAGAGGGGGATAGCTAGTCCTTTCGAAGACTACATGTAACACCCCGGATGTAACTTTCCCAATTTGTACTCCAACTCTTGCCGTTTCCGGCGTTAAGCTATTTTTATTTCCTTGGGTTCGGGTCTTTGTCTCCGTGTGTTGTTATCGTTGTCATGCATCTCATATCATGTCGTCATGTGCATTGCATTTGCATACGTGTTCGTCTCATGCATTCGAGCATTTTCCCCGTTGTCCGTTTTGCATTCCGGTGCTTCGTTCTCCTCCGGTGGTCATTTCTAGCTTTCTTTCGTGTGTGGGGATTAAACATTTCCGGATTGGACCGATACTTGCCAAGCGGCCTTGGTTTACTACCGGTAGACCGCCTGTCAAGTTTCGTACCATTTGGACTTCGTTTGATACTCCAACGGTTAACCAAGGGGCCGAAAAGGCCTTGTGTGTGTTGCAGCCCAACCCCCCCTCCAATTTGGCCCAAAACCCACCTAACTCTGCTCCATCATCTAGAGCGTTCGATCACGATCGCGTGGCCGAAAACCGCACCTCATTTGGACTCTCCTAGCTCCCTCTATGGCTATAAATAGATCCCCTCCGTTTTCGGATCTCCTTCCTCCTCAAAACCCTAAAAAACGCTCCCGCCGTCTCCGGACATGTCCGCCATCCGCCGGACGTCTTTGCACCGCCACCCGCAGCCAATGGGCGCGTGACACGTCACCGCCGCCGCCGCCACTCCCGTCAGCCCGCCCAGGCCCGAGGCGGGCCCTCTCCCGCGCCATCCGGGCCACCTCGCCCGCCCGGCTGCGCCGCCTCGCCCGCCCGGCCGCTCGCCCACTCCGCCGCCACGCGCCGCCGCCGCCGCCTCCACGCGCCGCCGCCATCGCGCCGGCCGGAGCCGCCCCGGCAGCCGCCTCCCCGACCTCCTCCGGCGACATCCCGCTCCGGTCGTGAACAGTGCTCGCCAAAGTTTGCCTCGTTTTGCGTGCCACCAAACCCTAGATCCAGATCTGGGAGGTTGTTTTTTTCCTAAGTCCTTGAAATTTCAGTCCATGTGCACATGTTCGCGGCTCTGTAACTTTGCATCCGTAGCTCCGATTCATGCATATAGCATATCAAAATGTTCATCTCAGAGAGTACATCATTTCATTCCATTGCATAATTTTCATTTGAGCTCATCTTGATGCCCTAAATGCTGTTAGAAGAGGGCTACTTGAGTTATTTGTCAGATCTGCTACTCCGTTTAGCACTTTTGTCATTTTTGCCATGATTATTGTGTGCATGATATGCCCGTGAGTTCTACATGTCTTTTGTTAAGGGTTTTGTCATCTCTCCAGAGGTGCAACCCATGTATTTTTAGGATGTGTGTAGTGACTTGTGCAAGCTTACAAAATGGTGCACTTGCTAATTCTGTTTTCAGGGACTTAGTGATTTCACTAAGTCCTGGAGCTGTTTATCTCATGATGCCATATGTTCTTGTTGTTTCCTAGTGATCTGTGCCTCTTTTGAGGATGATCAGTAAGGGAGTTCTGTTCCTATTGTAGTGCTCTATCCATCCATGTCTGTGTTTGCAATTATGGAGCATCCTAGCTTGAGTCAATCGAGCTCTACTTTTGCTACTTTGTGAATCTGGACAGATTGTCAACTTGTTTGCAATTTTGCCGATGATGTTGTAGTTGATCCGTGCATGCGATGCTATTGTTCTTGCCATGTATAGCTTGTATTTTGTGCCTTCTTGATGGATGTATGCTTGTCTTGCCATGACCTACACCGTAGTGAGTGCATCGAGCTCGTAAACATGCCTACTTGAGTGATATTTCAGCTTGCTCCAGTTTTCACTAAGTATGAAAACTGATTATGTTTTTGCTATGTTCACATGCTTGCAATTGTATTTTCTGGTCCTTTTTGGCTCAAGGTCACTAAGGGACTTTTGTTAAGCTCTTTGAGTAGCTCCATGCCATGCTTTACTTTGCCATGTTCATGCCCTGTAGCATATAGTTTTGTTGCTCCGAAGAGGGCTACCTGATCTGAAATTCCAGGCAAGTGTTAATTTCACTAAGTCTGAGATCTGTTTTCCATATGCATTTTTGCCATGCTTGTTTGAACCTGTTAATGGATGAATTGGCCGTAGCTCAGTGCTAGACTTTTGTTAAGCATCTTGTGTGCATTCCTGCCATGTATTTTGTTGTCATGTTTGGGTGTTGTAGCATGTTCATTTCATTGCGTTTAGATGCCTACTTGCTGTAAATCGCAGACCGGTGTCATATTTGAATCGCTTGCCTTTTCCAAACCGTAACTCCGATTCCGGTGTTCTTTATATCGTTTTCAAGCGATTTCGTCTCATCTTTCCAGTGGCACACTTGGTTTTCCAAGTTGAGGTCAGGTTCATGCGTTTCCTGTCATGTCTTGCATTTTGCATCCCGCATCGCATCCCGCATCGCATTCCGCATAGCATATCATCATTTCATCATATTGCTTGGTCTTGCACGTGGTTGATTGTATCCTTCTTGCTTGTTTGTCTTGTTTGGGTAGAGCCGGAAGATGAGTTCGCTAACAAGGAGCCCGTTGAGTTTTCTTTTGAGGATCCAGTCAACTCTGACAACTGTGCAGGCAAGATGATCATACCCTCGAAATCACTACTATCTTTGCTATGCTAGTTTGCTCGCTCTTTTGCTATGCCAATGCTACAATGCCTACCACTTGCTTGCAAGCCTCCCAAATTGCCATGTCAAACCTCTAACCCACCATTGTCCTAGCAAACCGTTGATTGGCTATGTTACCGCTTTGCTCAGCCCCTCTTATAGCGTTGCTAGTTGCAGGTGAAGATTGGAGGCCGTTCCTTGTTGGAACATCTTTTATTTACTTGTTGGGATATCATTATATTGCCATGTTATCTTAATGCATCTATATACTTGGTAAAGGGTGGAAGGCTCGGCCTCTCGCCTAGTGTTTTGTTCCACTCTTGCCGCCCTAGTTTCCGTCATATCGGTATTATGTTCCCGGATTTTGCGTTCCTTAAGCGGTTGGGTTATAATGGGAAACCCTTGATAGTTCGCCTTGATTAAAGCCTTTCCAGCAATGCCCAACCTTGGTTTTACCATTCGCCACCTAGCCTTTTCCTTTCCCTTGGGTTCTGCAGACTCAAGGGTCATCTTATTTTACCCCCCCCGGGGCCAGTGCTCCTCTGAGTGTTGGTCCAACCGAGCGATGTCCGGGGCTACCAGAGGCAACTCTGGGCTGGCCTACCCGATGTCTGGCTCATCTGGGTGTGCCCTGAGAAAGAGATATGTGCAGCTCCTATCGGGATTTGTCGGCACATTCGGGAGGTGTTGCTGGTCTTGTTTTAACCTGTCGAAGTGTCTTGAATTACCGAGATACCGAGTCTAATCGGAACGTCTTGGGAGAAGGTCTATTCCTTCATTGACCGTGAGAGCTTGTCATGGGCTAAGTTGGGACTCCTCTGCAGGGATTTGAACTTTCGAAAGCCGTGCCCGCGGTTATGGGCAGATGGGAATTTGTTAATGTCTGGTTGTAGATAACTTGAACCTTAATTTAATTAAACTGAATCAACTGGGTGTGTTACCGTGATGGCCTCTTCTCGGCGGAGTCCGGGAAGTGGACACGGTGTTGGGGAACGTAGTAATTTCAAAAAAATTCCTACGCACACGCAAGATCATGGTGATGCATAGCACGAGAGGGGAGAGTGTGATCTACGTACCCTTGTAGACCGACAGCGGAAGCGTTGTGACAACGCGGTTGATGTAGTCGTACGTCTTCACGATCCGACCGATCCAAGCACCGTTACTCCGGCACCTCCGAGTTCTTGGCACACGTGCATCTCGATGACGATCCCCGGGCTCCGATCCAGCAAAGCGTCGGAGAGGAGTTCCGTCAGCACGACGGCGTGGTGACGATCTTGATGTTCTACCGTCGCAGGGCTTCGCCTAAGCGCCGCTACAATATGACCAAGGTGGAATATGGTGGAGGGGGGCACCGCACACGGCTAAGGAACGATCACGAAGATCAACTTGTGTGTCTAGAGGTGCCCCCCTGCCCCCGTATATAAAGGAGCAAGGGGGAGGGGGCCGCCGACCTAGGAGGGGGCGCGCCAAGGGGAGTCCTACTCCCACCGGGAGTAGGACTCCTTCCTTCCTTGTTGGAGTAGGAGAAGGGGAAAGAGGGGGAGAGGAAGAAGGAAAAGGGGACTGCGCCCCTTGTCCAATTCGGACCAGAAGGGGGGCGCAGGCCTCCTTTCTTTTGGCCTCTCTCCTCTATTCCCGTATGGCCCAATAAGGCCCATATACTCCCCGGCGAATTCCTGTAACTCTCTGATACTCCGAAAAATACCCGAATCACTCGGAACCTTTCCGATGTCCGAATATAGTCGTCCAATATATCGATCTTTACGTCTCGACCATTTCGAGACTCCTCATCATGTCCCCGATCTCATCCGGGACTCCTAACTCCTTTGGTACATCAAAACTCATAAACTCATAATATAATTATCATCGAAACCTTAAGCGTGCGGACCCTACGGTTCGAGAACAATGTAGACATGACCGAGACATGTCTCTGGTCAATAACCAATAGCGGAACCTGGATGCTCATATTGGCTCCTACATATTCTACGAAGATCTTTTATCGGTCAGACCGCATAACAACATACGGTGTTCCCTTTGTCATCGGTATGTTACTTGCCTGAGATTCGATCGTCGGTATCTCAATACCTAGTTCAATCTCGTTACCGGCAAGTCTCTTTACTCGTTCCCTAATACATCATCTCACAACTAACTCATTAGTTGCAATGCTTGCAAGGCTTTATGTGATGTGCATTACCGAGAGGGCCCAGAGATACCTCTCCGACAATCGGAGTGACAAATCCTAATCTCGAAATACGCCAACCCAACATGTACCTTTGGAGACACCTGTAGAGCACCTTTATAATCACTCAGTTACATTGTGACATTTGGTAGCACACAAAGTGTTCCTCTGACAAACGGGAGTTGGATAATCTCATAGTCATAGGAACATGTATAAGTCATGAAGAAAGCAATAGCAACATACTAAACGATCAGGTGCTAAGCTAATGGAATGGGTCATGTCAATCAAATCATTCACCTAATCATGTGATCCCATTAATGAAATAACAACTCTTTGTCCATGGTTAGGAAACATAACCATCTTTGATTAACGAGCTAGTCAAGTAGAGGCATACTAGTGACACTCTGTTTGTCTATGTATTCACACATGTATTATGTTTCCGGTTAATACAATTCTAGCATGAATAATAAACATTTATCATGATATAAGGAAATAAAAAATAACTTTATTATTGCCTCTAAGGCATATTTCCTTCAGTCTCCCACTTGCACTAGAGTCAATAATCTAGTTCACATCACCATGTGATTTAACACTAATAGTTCACATCTTTATGTGATTAGTTCACATCTTCATGTGACCAACACCCAAAGGGTTTACTAGATTCAGTAATCTAGTTCACATCACTATGTGATTAACACCCAAAGAGTACTAAGGTGTGATCATGTTTTGCTTGTGAGAGAAGTTTAGTCAACGAGTCTGCCACATTCAAATGTGTATGTATTTTGCAAATTTCTATGTCAACAATGCTCTGCGCAGAGTTACTCTAGCTAATTGCTCCCACTTTCAATATGTATCCAGATTGAGACTTAGAGTCATCTGGATTAGTGTCAAAACTTGCATCGACGTAACCCTTTACGACGAACCTTTTTGTCACCTCCATAATCGAGAAACATATCCTTATTCCACTAAGGATAATTTTGACCGTTGTCCAGTGATCTACTCCTAGATCACTATTGTACTACCTTGCCAAAATCAGTGTAGGGTATATAATAGATCTGGTACATAGCATGGCATACTTTATAGAACCTATGGCTGAGGCATAGGGAATGACTTTCATTCTCTTTCTATCTTCTGTCGTGGTCGGGTTTTGAGTCTTACTCAATTTCACACCTTGTAATACAGACAAGAACTCTTTCTTTGACTGTTCTATTTTGAACTACTTCAAAATCTTGTCAAGGTATGTACTCATTGAAAAAAACTTATCAAGCGTCTTGATCTATCTCTATAGATCTTGATGTTCAATATGTCAGCAGCTTCACCGAGGTCTTTCTTTGGAAAATTCCTTTCAAGCATCATTTATGCTTTGCAGAATAATTCTACATTATTTCCGATCAACAATATGTCATTCACATATACTTATCAGAAATGTTGTAGTGCTCCCACTCACTTTCTTGTAAATACAGGCTTCATCGCAAGTCTGTATAAAACTATATGCTTTGATCAACTTATCAAAGCGTATATTCCAACTCCGAGATGCTTGCACCAGTCCATAGATGGATCGCTGGAGCTTGCATATTTTGTTAGCACCTTTAGGATTGACAAAACCTTCTGGTTGTATCATATACAACTCTTCTTTAATAAATCTATGAAGGAATGCAGTTTTGTTTATCCATTTGCCAGATTTCATAAAATGCGGCAATTGCTAACATGATTCAGACAGACTTAAGCATAGATACGAGTGATAACTCTCATCGTAGTCAACACCTTGAACTTGTCGAAAACCTTTTGCGACAATTCTAGCTTTGTAGATAGCAACACTACTATCAGCGTCCATCTTCCTCTTGAAGATCCATTTATTCTCAATTGCTTGCCGATCATCGGGCAAGTCAACCAAAGTCCATACTTTGTTCTCATACATGGATCCTATCTTAGATTTCATGGCCTCAAGCCATTTTGCGGAATCTGGGCTCACCATCGCTTCTTCATAGTTCATAGGTTTGTCATGGTCAAGTAGCATGACCTCCAGAACAGGATTACAGTACCACTCTGGTGCGGATCTCACTCTGGTTTACCTACGAGATTCGGTAGTAACTTGATCTGAAGTTACATGATTATCATCATTAGCTTCCTCACTAATTGGTGTAGTAGTCACAGGAACAGATTTCTGTGATGAACTACTTTCCAATAAGGGAGAAGGTACAATTACCTTATCAAGTTCTACTTTCCTCCCACTCACTTCTTTCGAGAGAACCTCCTTCTCTAGAAAGGATCCATTCTTAGCAACGAATGTCTTTCCTTTGGATCTTTGATAGAAGGTGTACCCAATAGTAACTTTTTGGGTATCCTATGAAGACACACTTTTCTGATTTGGGTTTGAGCTTATCAGGATGAAACTTTTTCACATAAGCATTGCAACCCCAAACTTTAAGAAACGACAACTTTGGTTTCTTGCCAAACCACAGTTCATACGGTGTCGTCTCAACAGATTTAGATGGTGCCCTTTTAACGTGAATGCAGTTGTCTCTAATGCATAACCCCAAAACGATAGTGGTAGATCGGTAAGAGACATCATAGATTGCACTATATCCAATAAAGTACGGTTATGACGTTCGGACACACCATTATGCTGTGGTGTTCCATGTGGCAGGAGTTTGTGAAACTATTCCACATTGTTTTAATTGAAGACCAAACTCGTAACTCAAATATTTGTCTCCGCGATCAGATCGTAGAAACTTTATTTTCTTGTCACGGTGATTTTCCACTTCACTCTGAAATTCTTTGAACTTTTCAAATGTTTCAGACTTATGTTTCATCAAGTAGATATACCCATATCTGCTCAAATCATCTGTGAAGTTCAGAAAATAACGATACTTGCCGTGAGCCTTAACACTCATCGGACCGCATACATCAGTATGTATTATTTCCAATAAGTCAGTTGCTCGCTCCGGAGAACGGAGTCTTAGTCATCTTACCCATGAGGCATGGTTCGCAAGCATCAAGTGATTCATAATCAAGTGATTCCAAAATCCCATCAGCATGGAGTTTCTTCATGCGCTTTACACCAATATGACCTAAACGACAGTGCTACAAATAAGTTGCACTATCATTATTAACTTTTCATCTTTTGGTTTCAATATTATGATTATGTGTATCACTACGATCGAGATCCAACGAACTATTTTCATTGGGTGTGTAACCATATAAGGTTTTATTCATGTAAACAGAACAACAATTTATTCTCTTACTTAAATGAATAACCGTATTACAATAAAAATGATCAAATCATATTCATGCTCAACGCAAACACCAAATAACACTTATTCAGGTTCAACTCTAATCCCGAAAGTATAGGGAGTGTGCGATGATGATCATATCAATCTTGGAACCACTTCCAACACACATCGTCACTTCACCCTTAACTAGTCTTTGTTTATTCTGCAACTCCCGTTTCGAGTTACTAATCTTAGCAACTGAACTAGTATCAAATACTGAGGGGTTGCTATAAACACTAGTAAAGTACACATCAATAACATGTATATCAAATATACTTATGTTCACTTTGCCATCCTTCTTATCTGCCAATCACTTGGGGTAGTTCCGCTTCTAGTGACCAGTCCCTTTGTAGTAGAAACACTTAGTCTCAGGCTTAGGACCAGACTTGGGCTTCTTCACTTGATCAGCAACTTGCTTGTTGTTCTTCTTGAAGTTCCCCTTCTTCCCTCTGCCCTTTTTCTTGAAACTAGTGGTCTTGTCTACCATCAACACTTGATGTTTTTCTCGATTTCTACCTTCGTCAATTTCCGCATTACGAAGAGCTTGGGAATCGTTTCCGTTATCCCTTGCATATCATAGTTCATCACGAAGTTCTACTAACTTGGTGATGGTGACTAGAGAATTCTGTCAATCACCATCTTATCTGGAAGATTAACTCCCACTTGATTCAAGCGATTGTAGTACTCAGACAATCTGGGCACATGCTCACTAGTTGAGCGATTCTCCTCCATCTTTTAGCTACAGAACTTGTTGGAGACTTCATATCTCTCAACTCGGGTATTTGCTTGAAATATTAACTTCAACTTCTGGAACATCTCATATGCTCCATGACGTTCAAAACGTCTTTGAAGTCCCGATTCTAAGCCATTAAGCATGGTGCACTAAACTATCAAGTAGTCATCATATTGAGCTAGCCAAATGTTCACAACGTCTGCATCTGCTCCTGCAATAGGTCCGTCACCTAGTGGTGCATCAAGGACATAATTCTTCTGTGCAGCAATGAGGATAAACCTCAGATCACGGATCCAATCCGCATCATTGCTACTAACATCTTTCAACACAATTTTCTCTAGGAACATATCAAAATAAACACAGGGAAGCAACAACGCGAGCTATTAATCTACAACATAATTTGCAAAATACTACCAGGACTAAGTTCATGATAAATTTAAGTTCAATTAATCATATTACTTAAGAACTCCCACTTAGATAGACATCCCTCTAATCCTCTAAGTGATTACGTGATCCAAATCAACTAAACCATGTCCGATCATCACGTGAGATGGAGTAGTTTCATTGATGAACATCACTATGTTGATCAAATCTACTATATGATTCACGCTTGACCTTTCGGTCTCTGTGTTCCGAGGCCATATCTGTATATGCTTGGCTCATCACGTATAACCTGAGTATTCCGCGTGTGCAACTGTTTTGAACCCGTTGTATTTGAACGTAGAGCCTATCACACCCGATCATCACGTGGTGTCTCAGCACGAAGAACTTTCGCAACGGTGCATACTCAGGGAGAACACTTCTTGATAATTAGTGAGAGATCATCTTATAATGCTACTGTCAATCAAAGCAAGATAAGATGCATAAAAGATAAACATCACATGCAATCAATATAAGTGATATGATATGGCCATCATCATCTTGTGCTTGTGATCTCCATCTCCGAAGCACCGTCATGATCACCATCGTCACCGGCGCGACACCTTGATCTCCATCGTAGCATCGTTGTCGTCTCGCCAATCTTATGCTTCCACGACTATCGCTACCGCTTAGTGATAAAGTAAAGCATTACAGCGCGATTGCATTGCATACAATAAAGCGACAACCATATGGCTCCTGCCAGTTGCCGATAACTCGGTTACAAAACATGATCATCTCATACAATAAAATTTAGCATCATGTCTTGACCATATCACATCACAACATGCCCTGCAAAAACAAGTTAGACGTCCTCTACTTTGTTGTTGCAAGTTTTACGTGGCTGCTACGGGCTTAAGCAAGAATCAATCTTACCTACGCATCAAAACCACAACGATAGTTTGTCAAGTTGGTGCTGTTTTAACCTTCGCAAGGACCGGGCGTAGCCACACTTGGTTCAACTAAAGTTGGAGAAACTGTCACCCGCAAGCCACCTATGTGCAAAGCATGTCGGGAGAACCGGTCTCGCGTAAGCGTACGCGTAATGTCGGTCCGGGCCGCTTCGTCCAACAATACCGCGGAACCAAAGTATGACATGCTGGTAAGCAGTATGACTTATATCTCCCACAACTCGCTTGTGTTCTACTCGTGCATATAACATCAACACATAAAACCTAGGCTCGGATGCCACTGTTGGGGAACGTAGTAATTTCAAAAAAAATCCTACGCACACGCAAGATCATGGTGATGCATAGCAACGAGAGGGGAGAGTGTGATCTACGTACCCTTGTAGACGGACAGCGGAAGCGTTGTGACAACGCGGTTGATGTAGTCGTACGTCTTCACGATCCGACCGATCCAAGCACCGTTACTCCGGCACCTCCGAGTTCTTGGCACACGTTCAGCTCGATGACGATCCCCGGGCTTCGATCCAGCAAAGCGTCGGGGAGGAGTTCCGTCAGCACGACGGCGTGGTGACGATCTTGATGTTCTACCGTCGCAGGGCTTCGCCTAAGCACCGCTACAATATGACCGAGGTGGAATATGGTGGAGGGGGGCACCGCACACGACTAAGGAACGATCACGAAGATCAACTTGTGTGTCTAGAGGTGCCCCCCTGCCCCCGTATATAAAGGAGCAAGGGGGAGGGGGCGGCCGGCCTAGGAGGGGGCGCGCCAAGGGGAGTCCTACTCCCACCGGGAGTAGGACTCCTTCCTTCCTTGTTGGAGTAGGAGAAGGGGAAAGAGGGGGAGAGGAAGAAAGAAAAGGGGGTTGCGCCCCTTGTCCAATTCGGACCAGAAGGGGGGCGCAGGCCTCCTTCCTTTTGGCCTGTATCCTCTATTCCCGTATGGCCCAATAAGGCCCATATACTCCCCGGCGAATTCTTGTAACTCTCCGGTACTCCGAAAAATACCCGAATCACTCGGAACCTTTCCGATGTCCGAATATAGTCGTCCAATATATCGATCTTTACGTCTCGACCATTTCGAGACTCCTCATCATGTCCCCGATCTCATCCGGTACTCCGAACTCCTTCGGTACATCAAAACTCATAAACTCATAATATAACTGTCATTGGAACCTTAAGCGTGCAGACCCTACGATTCGAGAACAATGTAGACATGATCGAGACATGTCTCCGATCAATAACCAATAGTGGAACCTGGATGCTCATATTGGCTCCTACATATTCTACGAAGATCTTTTATCGGTCAGACCGCATAACAACATACGTTGTTCCCTTTGTCATCGGTATGTTACTTGCCCGAGATTCGATCGTCGGTATCTCAATACCTAGTTCAATCTCGTTATCGGCAAGTCTCTTTACTCGTTCTGTAATACATCACCTCACAACTAACTCATTAGTTGCAATTCTTGCAAGGCTTTATGTGATGTGCATTACCGAGAGGGCCCAGAGATACCTCTCCGACAATCGGAGTGACAAATCCTAATCTCGAAATACGCCAACCCAACATGTACCTTTGGAGACACCTGTAGAGCACCTTTATAATCACCCAGTTACGTTGTGACGTTTGGTAGCACACAAAGTGTTCCTCCGACAAACGGGAGTTGCATAATCTCATAGTCATAGGAACATGTATAAGTCATGAAGAAAGCAATAGCAACATACTAAACGATCGGGTGCTAAGCTAATGGAATGGGTCATGTCAATCAGATCATTCACCTAATGATGTGATCCCGTTAATCAAATAACAACTCTTTGTCCATGGTTAGGAAACATAACCATCTTTGATTAACGAGCTAGTCAAGTAGAGGCATACTAGTGACACTTTGTTTGTCTATGTATTCACACATGTATTATGTTTCCGGTTAATACAATTCTAGCATGAATAATAAACATTTATCATGATATAAGGAAATAAATAATAACTTTATTATTGCCTCTAGGGCATATTTCCTTCAGCTCGTGGGCCGGCTGGGCGGCCTGGTGGCCTGCTGGGCCGTGGCCCAGTGCGAGAGTGTTTTCCTTTTTTTCTATTACTTTCTATTTAACTTTCTGTTTTCATTTTAGTTTTACTTTATTTTTAGTTTTATAAAATATACCACTAGCCCCTAAATTAGTATTTATAAATACTCTACTGCCACATTAATTTCTCATACCTAATAAAACAGTTTAATGTTTTAATATTTAAAAATGCCTTTAATTATTTGTTTAACCACTGTTTTATTTAGTTTAGTGCTTTTAATTATTTTATAAAAATGTGGTTTCTCCACTACTATTACTTATGAGCTATTTGTCACATCCAGAACATTTTAGTTTTAAATATTTGAAAACTTTTATTGTTTGACTTGATTTTGATTTTGAATTCGAACGAGATTTGAATCATCGTGAAACTAACAATAGTAATCATGGTGATGTGGCATCATTAGTAGAGGGTTACTGTAGCTTAATTATCCGGGCGTCACACACCGCAAGTCTGTATAGAACTATATGCTTTGATCAACTTATCAAAGCGTATATTCCAACTCCGAGATGCTTGCACCAGTCCATAGATGGATCGCTGGAGCATGCATATTTTGTTAGCACCTTTAGGATTGACAAAACTTCCTTGTTGCATCATATACAACTCTTCTTTAATAAATCCATTAAGGAATGTAGTTTTGTTTATCCATTTGCCAGATTTCATAAAATGTGACAATTGCTAACATGATTCGAACAGACTTAAGCATACGAGTGAGAAACTCTCATCGTAGTCAACACCATGAACTTGTCGAAAACCTTTTTGTGAAAATTCTAGCTTTGTAGATAGTAACACTACTATCAGCGTTCGTCTTCCTCTTGAAGATCCATTTAATCTCAATGGCTCGCCGATCAATGGGCAAGTCAATCAAAGTCCATACTTTGTTCTCATACATGGATCTCATCTCAGATTTCATGGCCTCAAGCCATTTCGCGGAATCTGGGCTCATCATCGCTTCCTCATAGTTCGTAGGCTCGTCATAGTCAAGTAACATGACCTTCAGAACAGGATTACCGTACCACTCTGGTGCGGATCTCACTCTGATTTACCTACGAGGTTCGGTAGTAACTTGATCTGAAGTGATCATCATCATTAGCTTCCTCACTAATTGGTGTAGTAGTCACAGGAACAGATTTCTGTGATGAACTACTTTCCAATAAGGGAGCAGGTACAGTTACCTCATCAAGTTCTACTTTCCTCCCACTCACTTCTTTCGAGAGAAACTCCTTCTCTAGAAATGATCCATTCTCAGCAATGAATATCTTGCCTTCGGATCTGTGATAGAAGGTGTACCCAACATTTTCTTTTGGGTATACTATGAAGACGCACTTCTCCTATTTGGGTTTGAGCTTATCAGGTTGAAACTTTTTCACATAAGCATTGCAACCTCAAACTTTAAGAAACGACAGCTTAGGTTTCTTGCCAAACCATAGTTCATACGGTGTCGTATCAACGGATTTAGATGATGCCCTATTTAACGTGAATGCAGCTGTCTCTAATGCATAACCCCAAAAAGATAGTGGTAAATTGGTAAGAGACATCATAGATCGCACCATATTTAATAAAGTACGGTTACGATGTTCGGACACACCATTACTGAATCAAATCCTAGGGACTAGAAAAAGTCCTAGGACTAGAGAACCAAACACCACCTAAGCCTTCATTGTGGCTCGAATCGAATTACTAAATCAAATCTCCTGTGTCATATTGTAACAAATTATGCTTTTTGTTGGAAATATGCCCTAGAGGCAATAATAAAAGCATTATTATTATATTTCCTTGTTCATGATAATTGTCTTTATTCATGCTATAATTGTGTTATCCGGAAATCGTAATACATGTGTGAATAATAGACACCAACATGTCCCTAGTAAGCCTCTAGTTGACTAGCTCGTTGATCAACAGATAGTCATGGTTTCCTGACTATGGACATTGGATGTCATTGATAACGAGATCACATCATTAGGAGAATGATGTGATGGACAAGACCCAATCCTAAACATAGCACAAGATCGTATAGTTTGTTTGCTAGAGTTTTCCAATGTCAAGTATCCTTTCCTTAGACCATGAGATCGTGTAACTCCCGGATACCGTAGGAGTGCTTTGGGTGTGCCAAACGTCACAACGTAACTAGGTGACTATAAAGGTATACTACGGGTATCTCCGAAAGTGTCTGTTGGGTTGACACGGATCAAGACTGGGATTTGTCACTCCGTATGACGGAGAGGTATCACTGGGCCCACTCGGTAATGCAACATCATAATGAGCTCAAAGTGACCAAGTGTCTGGTCACGGGATCATGCATTACGGTACGAGTAAAGTGACTTGCCGGTAACAAGATTGAACGAGGTATTGGGATACCGACGATCGAATCTCGGGCAAGTAGCATACCGATTGACAAAGGGAATTGTATACGGGATTGCTTGAATCCTCGACATAGTGGTTCATCCGATGAGATCATCGAGGAGCATGTGGGAGCCAACATGGGTATCCAGATCCCGCTGTTGGTTATTGACTGGAGAGCGATCTCGGTCATGTCTACATGTCTCCCGAACCCATAGGGTCTACACACTTAAGGTTCGGTGACGCTAGGGTTGTAGGGATATGTATATGCAGTAACCCGAATGTTGTTCGGAGTCCCGGATGAGATCCCGGACGTCACGAGGAGTTCTGGAATGGTCCGGAGGTAAAGAATTATATATAGGAAGTACTATTTCGGGCATCGGGACAAGTTTCGGGGTCACCGGTATTGTACCGGGACCACCAGAAGGGTCCCGGGGGTCCACCGGGTGGGGCCACCTGCCCCGGGGGTCCACATGGGCTGTAGTGGGTGTGCCTTGGCCTATATGGGCCAAGGGCACCAGCCCCAAGAGGCCCATGCGCCTAGGGTTCAAGAAGGGAAGAGTCCCGAAGGGGGAAGGCACCTCCTAGGTGCCTTGGGGAGGAGGGATTCCTCCCCTTGGCCGCACCCCCCTAGGAGATTGGATCTCCTAGGTCCGGCGCCCCCCCCCCCTTGGCCCTCCTATATATAGTGGGGAGATGGAGGACTTCTTAACCTTGATTTTTGGTGCCTCCCTCTCCCTCTCCAACACATCCTCCTCTTCCATAGTGCTTGGCAAAGCCCTGCCGGAGTACTGCAGCTCCACCACCACCACGCCGTCGTGCTGCTGCTGGAGCCATCTTCCTCAACCTCTCCTTCCCTCTTGCTAGATCAAGAAGAAGGAGACGTCACGCTGACCGTACGTGTGTTGAACGCGGAGGTGCCGTCCGTTCGGCGCTAGGATCTCCGGTGATTTGGATCACGTCGAGTACGCCTTCCTCATCCTCGTTCTTTGAATGCTTCCGCGCGTGATCTACAAAGGTATGTAGATGCAATCCAATCACTCGTTGCTAGATGAACTCCTAGATGGATCTTGGTGAAACCGTAGAAAAAATTTTGTTTTCTGCAACGTTCCCCAACAGTGGTATCAGAGCTAGGTCTATGCGTAGTTCTCTTGCACGAGTAGAACACAATTTGTTGTGGGCGTTGATTTTGTCGACTTTCTTGCCGCTACTAGTCTTATCTTGCTTCAACGGTATTGTGGGATGAAGCGGCCCGGACCAACCTTACACGTACGCTTACGTGAGACCGGTTCCACCGACTAACATGCACAAGTTGCATAAGGTGGCTGGCGGGTGTCTGTCTCTCCTACTTTAGTTGGAGCGGATTCGATGAAAAGGGTCCTTATGAAGGGTAAATAGAAGTTGACAAATCACGTTGTGGCTTTCACGTAGGTAAGAAAACGTTCTTGCTAGAACCCTACTTCAGCCACGTAAAACTTGCAACAACAATTAGAGGATGTCTAACTTGTTTTTGCAGCAAGTGCTTTATGATATGATATGGCCAAAGTTGTGATGAATGATGAATGATCTATATGTGATGTATGAGATGTTCATGCTATTGTAATAGGAATCACAACTTGCATGTCGATGAGTATGACAACCGGCAGGAGCCATAGGAGTTGTCTTTATTTTTGTATGACCTGCGTGTCATTGAGAAACGCCATGTAAATTACTTTACTTTATTGCTAAATGCGTTAGCCATAGTAGTAGAAGTAATAGTTGGCGAGCAACTTCATGAAGACACGATGATGGAGATCATGATGATGGAGATCGTGGTGTCATGCCGGTGACAAGATGATCATGGAGCCCCAAGATGGAGATCAAAGGAAGTGTTTCCCCTAACTGCGCACCGTTGCGACGGTTCGTTATTTGATTGCATGTGATGTTTATCATGTTTTTGCATCTTGTTTGCTTAGAACGACGGTAGTAAATAAGATGATCCCTCATAATAATTTCAAGAAAGTGTTTCCCCTAACTGCGCACCGTTGCGACGGTTCGTTGTTTCGAAGCACCACGTGATGATCGGGTGTGATAGATTCTAACGTTCACATACAACGGGTGTAAGACAGATTTACACATGCAAAACACTTAGGTTGACTTGACGAGCCTAGCATGTACAGACATGGCCTCGGAACATAGAAGACCGAAAGGTCGAGCATGAGTCGTATAGAAGATACGATCAACATGAAGATGTTCACCGACGTTGGCTAGTCCGTATCATGTGATGATCGGACATGGCCTAGTTAACTCGGATCATGTTATACTTAGATGACTGGAGGGATGTCTATCTAAGTGGGAGTTCATTGAATAATTTGATTAGATGAACTTAATTATTATGAACTTAGTCTAAAATCTTTCAATATGTCTTGTAGATCAAATGGCCAACGTAGTCCTCAACTTCAACGCGTTCCTAGAGAAAACCAAGCTGAAAGACGATGGCAGCAACTACACGGACTGGGTCTGGAACCTGAGGATCATCCTCATAGCTGCCAAGAAAGATTATGTCCTACAAGCACCGCTAGGTGATGCACCTATTCTCCCTGCAGAACAAGACGTTATGAACGCTTGGCAGGCACGTACCGATGACTACTCCCTCGTTCAGTGCGGCATGCTTTACAGCTTAGAGCCGGGGCTCCAAAAGCGTTTTGAGAGACACGGAGCATATGAGATGTTCGAAGAGCTGAAAATGGTTTTCCAAGCTCATGCCCGGGTCAAGAGATATGAAGTCTCCGACAAATTCTTCAGCTGTAAGATGGAGGAAAATAGTTCTGTCAGTGAGCACATACTCACAATGTCTGGGTTACATAACCGCTTGACTCAGCTGGGAGTTAATCTCCCGGATGACGCGGTCATTGACAGAATCCTCCAGTCGCTTCCACCGAGCTACAAGAGCTTTGTGATGAACTTCAATATGCAGGGGATGGAAAAGACCATTCCTGAAGTATTTGCAATGCTAAAATCAGCAGAGGTAGAAGTCAAAAAGGAACATCAAGTGTTGATGGTGAATAAAACCACTAAGTTCAAGAAAGGCAAGGGTAAGAAAACCTTCAAGAAAGACGGCAAGGGAGTTGCCGCGCCCGGCAAGCAAGCTGCCGGGAAGAAGACAAAGAATGGACCCAAGCCCGAGACTCAGTGATTTTATTGCAATGAAAGTGGTCACTGGAAGCGGAACTGTCCCAAATACTTAGCGGACAAGAAGGCCGGCAAAACGAAAGGTATATGTGATATACATGTAATTGATGTGTACCTTACCAGTACTCGTAGTAGCTCCTGGGTATTTGATACCGGTGCAGTTGCTCACATTTGTAACTCAAAGCAGGAGCTGCGGAATAAGCGGAGACTGGCAAAGGACGAGGTGACGATGCGCGTCGGGAATGGTTCCAAGGTCGATGTGATCGCCGTCGGCACGCTACCTCTACATTTACCTACGGGATTAGTTTTGAACCTCAATAATTGTTATTTAGTGCCAAGTTTGAGCATGAACATTGTATCAGGATCTCGTTTAATACGAGATGGCTACTCATTTAAATCCGAGAATAATGGTTGTTCTATTTATATGAGAGATATGTTTTATGGTCATGCTCCGATGGTAAATGGTTTATTCTTAATGAATCTCGAGCGTAATGCTACACATATTCATAGTGTGAGTACCAAAAGATGTAAGATTGATAATGATAGTCCCACATACTTGTGGCACTGCCGCCTTGGTCACATAGGTGTCAAACGCATGAAGAAGCTCCATGCTGATGGACTTTTAGAGTCTCTTGATTACGAATCATTTGACACGTGCGAACCATGCCTCATGGGTAAAATGACCAAGACTCCGTTCTCAGGAACAATGGAGCGAGCAACCAACTTATTGGAAATCATACATACTGATGTGTGCGGTCCAATGAGTGTTGAGGCTCGCGGTGGCTATCGTTATGTTCTCACCCTCACTGATGACTTGAGTAGATATGGGTATGTCTACTTAATGAAACACAAGTCTGAGACCTTTGAAAAGTTCAAGGAATTTCAGAGTGAGGTTGAGAATCAACGTGACAGAAAAAATCAAGTTCCTACGATCAGATCGTGGAGGAGAATACTTGAGTCACGAGTTTGGCACACACTTAAGAAAATATGGAATAGTTTCACAGCTCACGCCGCCTGGAACACCTCAGCGTAATGGTGTGTCAGAACGTCGTAATCGCACTCTATTAGATATGGTGCAATCTATGATGTCTCTTGCCGATTTACCGCTATCTTTTGGGGGTATGCTTTAGAGACTGCCGCATTCACTTTAAATAGGGCTCCGTCGAAATCCGTTGAGACGACACCGTTTGAATTATGGTTTGTGAAGAAACCTAAGCTGTCATTTCTGAAAGTTTGGGGATGCGATGCTTATGTCAGGAAACTTCAACCTGAAAAGCTCGAACCCAAATCGGAAAAATGCGTCTTCATAGGATACCCTAAAGAAACTATTGGGTATACCTTCTACCTCAGATCCGAAGGCAAGATCTTTGTTGCCAAGAATGGGTCCTTTCTAGAGAAAGAGTTTCTCTCGAAAGAAGTAAGTGGGAGGAAAGTAGACCTTGATGAAGTATTACCTCTTGAACCGGAAAATGGCGCAACTCAAGAAAATGTTCCTGAGGTGCCTGCACCGACAAGAGAGGAAGTTAATGATGATGATCAAGATACTTCTGATCAAGCTCCTACTGAAATTCGAAGGTCCACAAGGACACGTTCCGCACCAGAGTGGTACGGCAACCCTGTCTTAGAAATCATGTTGTTAGACAACGGTGAACCTTCGAACTATGAAGAAGCGATGGCGGGCCCGGATTCCGACAAATGGCTAGAAGACATGAAATCCGAGATAGGATCCATGTATGAAAAAGAAGTATGGACTTTGACTGACTTGCCCGTTGAGCGGCGAGCCATAGAAAATAAATGGATCTTTAAGAAGAAGACAGACGCGGATGGTAATGTGACCATCTATAAACCTCGGCTTGTCGCTAAGGGTTATCGACAAGTTCAAGGGGTTGACTACGATGAGACTTTCTCACCGGTAGCGAAGCTAAAGTCCGTCCGAATCATGTTAGCAATTGCCGCATTCTATGATTATGAAATATGGCAAATGGACGTCAAAACGGCATTCCTTAATGGTTTCCTTAAGGAAGAATTGTATATGATGCAGCCGGAAGGTTTTGTCGATCCTAAGAATGCTGACAAGGTGTGCAAGCTCCAACGCTCGATTTATGGGCTGGTGCAAGCATCTTGGAGTTGGAACATTCGCTTTGATGAGATGATCAAAGCGTTTGGGTTTACGCAGACATATGGAGAAGCCTGCGTTTACAAGAAAGTGAGTGGGAGCTCTGTAGCATTTCTCATATTATATGTAGATGACATACTTTTGATGGGAAATGATATAGAACTCTTGGACAGCATTAAGGCCTACTTGAATAAAAGTTTTTCAATGAAGGACCTTGGAGAAGCTGCTTATATATTAGGCATCAAGATCTACAGAGATAGATCAAGACGCCTCATAGGTCTTTCGCAAAGCACATACCTTGATAAGATATTGAAAAAGTTCAATATGGATCAGTCTAAGAAGGGGTTCTTGCCTGTGTTGCAAGGTGTGAAATTGAGCTCAGCTCAATGTCTGACCACGGTAGAAGATATAGAAGAGATGAGTGTCATCCCCTATGCCTCAGCCATAGGTTCTATTATGTATGCCATGCTGTGTACCAGACCTGATGTAAACCTTGCCGTAAGTTTGGTAGGTAGGTACCAAAGTAATCCCGGCAAGGAACACTGGACAGCGGTCAAGAATATCCTGAAGTACCTGAAAAGGACTAAGGAAATGTTTCTCGTTTATGGAGGTGACGAAGAGCTCGTCGTAAAAGGTTACGTCGACGCTAGCTTCGACACAGATCTGGATGACTCTAAGTCACAAACCGGATACGTGTATATTTTGAATGGTGGGGCAGTAAGCTGGTGCAGTTGCAAGCAGAGCGTCGTGGCGGGATCTACATGTGAAGCGGAGTACATGGCAGCCTCGGAGGCAGCACATTAAGCAATTTGGGTGAAGGAGTTCATCACCGACCTAGGAGTCATACCCAATGCGTCGGGGCCGATCAAGCTTTTCTGTGACAACACTGGAGCTATTGCTCTTGCCAAGGAGCCCAGGTTTCACAAGAAGACAAGGCACATCAAGCGTCGCTTCAACTCCATTCGTGAAAATGTTCAAGATGGAGACATAGATATTTGTAAAGTACACACAGACCTGAATGTAGCAGATCTGTTGACTAAACCTCTCCCTAGAGCAAAACATGATCAACACCAGAATTCCATGGGTGTTCGATTCATCACAATGTAACTAGATTATTGACTCTAGTGCAAGTGGGAGACTGTTGGAAATATGCCCTAGAGGTAATAATAAAAGCATTATTATTATATTTCCTTGTTCATGATAATTGTCTTTATTCATGCTATAATTGTGTTATCCGGAAATCGTAATACATGTGTGAATAATAGACACCAACATGTCCCTAGTAAGCCTCTAGTTGACTAGCTCGTTGATCAACAGATAGTCATGGTTTCCTGACTATGGACATTGGATGTCATTGATAACGAGATCACATCATTAGGAGAATGATGTGATGGACAAGACCCAATCCTAAACATAGCACAAGATCGTATAGTTCGTTTGCTAGAGTTTTCCAATGTCAAGTATCCTTTCCTTAGACCATGAGATCGTGTAACTCCCGGATACCGTAGGAGTGCTTTGGGTGTGCCAAACATCACAACGTAACTGGGTGACTATAAAGGTATACTACGGGTATCTCCGAAAGTGTCTGTTGGGTTGACACGGATCAAGACTGGGATTTGTCACTCCGTATGACGGAGAGGTATCACTGGGCCCACTCGGTAATGCAACATCATAATGAGCTCAAAGTGACCAAGTGTCTGGTCACGGGATCATGCATTACGGTACGAGTAAAGTGACTTGCCGGTAACGAGATTGAACGAGGTATTGGGATAAAGACGATCGAATCTCGGGCAAGTAGCATACCGATTGACAAAGGGAATTGTATACGGGATTGCTTGAATCCTCGACATAGTGGTTCATCCGATGAGATCATCGAGGAGCATGTGGGAGCCAACATGGGTATCCAGATCCCGCTGTTGGTTATTGACTGGAGAGCGATCTCGGTCATGTCTACATGTCTCCTGAACCCGTAGGGTCTACACACTTAAGGTTCGGTGACGCTAGGATTGTAGGGATATGTATATGCAGTAACCCGAATGTTGTTCGGAGTCCTGGATGAGATCCCGGACGTCACGAGGAGTTCCGGAATGGTTCAGAGGTAAAGAATTATATATAGGAAGTACTATTTCGGGCATCGGGACAAGTTTCGGGGTCACCGGTATTGTACCGGGACCACCGGAAGGGTCCCGGGGGTCAACCGGGTGGGGCCACCTGCCCCGGGGGGGGGGCACATGGGCTGTAGGGAAGAGTCCATGCGCCTAGGGTTCAAGAAGGGAAGAGTCCCGAAGGGGGAAGGCACCTCCTAGGTGCCTTGGGGAGGAGGGATTCCTCCCCTTGGCCGCACCCCCCTAGGAGATTGGATCTCCTAGGGCCGGCGCCCCCCCCCCCTGGCCCTCCTATATATAGTGGGAGATGGAGGACTTCTTAACCTTGATTTTTGGTGCCTCCCTCTCCCTCTCCAACACATCCTCCTCCTCCATAGTGCTTGGCGAAGCCCTGCCGGAGTACTACAGCTCCGCCACCACCACGCCGTCGTGCTGCTGCTGGAGCCATCTTCTTCAACCTCTCCTTCCCTCTTGCTGGATCAAGAAGAAGGAGACGTCACGCTGACCGTACGTGTGTTGAACGCGGAGGTGCCGTCCGTTCGGCGCTAGGATCTCCGGTGATTTGGATCACGTCGAGTACGCCTTCCTCATCCCCGTTCTTTGAACGCTTCCGCGCGTGATCTACAAAGGTATGTAGATGCAATCCAATCACTCGTTGCTAGATGAAGTCCTAGATGGATCTTGATGAAACCGTAGGAAAATTTTTGTTTTCTGCAACGTTCCCCAACACTTTTTCCTTATCACGCCAACAGAATTTCCTTGACCAATTTATAACACTGATGGTTCTAACGTCTATTGGCATTTTCACATAGAAGAAGAACCAAGGGCCTACTGAATGAACCGATATATCGCACACGGCGCAAGTAATCTCGGGGACTAAGATCCGGATATCAAAGTATTATGCGGCTTGTGTCTGGGCCCCCGCAAAGCCCCCACCCATTGCCCAGGTTTGGTCCCGGTTTGCTGGAAAATTATGGTCCAGACTGAGACGCAGATGGATAGGGCTCGGCGTTGGATGGCTTGCGGGGTCCGGACAGTTTCGTCCGAACGGATACGAGAGGTTTGAGGGTCGGCGTTAAAGAAGAGTAAATTTTTTTTTGCATGGGTTAAAGAAGAGTATGTTAGAAAACGAATGAACGCGGGCTTCGTATAACCTAACTTGACAAAACAAGATCTAGTAGGTTAGAATTAAGAATGAAATCCGATGGAAGAATCATTGCATAAACAGTGTATGATTGAGGATGGGAAGGAGCATGCCATGAATTTGGAGTTAACAAGGTAATTGGACATACATAAAACTAATTAAGAAACAATAGGATGAAAGAATTTGGAAAGAAAAAACATAAACGAACTGAAAGGGAAGAGCACCGAAAGCTGACAGTTGAATAGGGGCCACGAGTAAGAAGGACATGAACATTAAAAATGGATGAAACACTATTGAAAAGAAAAATCGATCGAAGGCGGAGACAAACAAGACGGAATGTAGAGGGAAAGGACGTACAAAAATGGTTGGACGAAGTATTTCAGCACATGATGAACATGTGTGCTGTTTCGTATTGACATGTTTAGTTTTCGTCTCTTTTCAGGAAATTTCACGCGAAACAAGTTTCCGGATCAGAACCCAAATCAATGGCTTTAGGCGATTGTGCAGGTGCGTGCCTATGCACCTGCATGACCTTGCGAATTTCCCCTAATGCAAGGGATATCAAGTTCCTGGCGAACCTTCCTAGGTTTTAGTACGGATCGATGCTGAATTTGACCCATCTCTCGAGATGATTTGTTTCACCATTTAGGTTTGCTGTTTCCCCCCTTTGCAATTGTAGTGCACTCATAGAGGAAGCTTCTTGCAGGAATAGAAAACCAGTGGCTAGCCTTCATTGTGGCTTGAATCGAAATACTGAATCAAATCTCCTGTGTCATATTGTAACGAATTATGCCTTTTCCTTATCACGCCAACAGAAATTTCCTTGACCAAGTAATAACACTGTCACACTGATGGTTCTAACGTCTATTGGCATTTTCACATAGGAGAAGAACCAAGGGCCTACTGAATGAACCGATATACCGCACAGGCGCAAGTAATCTCGGGGACTAAGATCCAGATATCAATAACAAAATATACGAAAGTCACGAAATAGAACATACTGAGCATATCATCAGCAACCTTGAGCTCTACACAAGTAGCCCATCAGTCAGGTCATCACCAGATCACAACCACCAGTCCAGCCAGCCTCGCATAATAAGATGGCATACATACGCTCCTGGAGATAAAGTGCAGAGCTTCACAACCACCCTTCTGAACATCAAGCTACTCCCTGATTTTACTACAGAAATATCGATAATATACCGAGTCGTAAGTAGTAATTATATTAGATGTGCCACCTAAGTTGGTCAAACAGCCTGGTTCTTGCTCCGCAGACTAAGCTCTCTGCACTGCGTAGACCGCCGCCCAGAGGTTAATGACACAGGATGGCGCGATGGCGAACCAGCTCAAGAAAGCCATGGCGGTGGCGGCCATAAAGGTCGGGCAGTGGTTCTCCGAGCACAGTAGCAGGTCGTTGTTGATGAGAGTGGTCATGGCGGCCGACCCACTCGCTGCGGCGAAGCTCAGTGCTCCAGTGACCTGCCGATGAGACACCGGGGGGAGGGTCAGAACCGTATCTATGCATACTTCTTTAGGCTTTGTTCGGTTAATCCTCTCCCCAAGAGGATTGAAGGGAATTGGCTAGGATTGGTTCCTATTTTCCCTTCAATGCACTCGGATTCACACGCAACCGAACAAGGCCTTAGGAGAAAGGAAAAATACATGTGATGCTTAAATGATTGTTTGCATGTTCATGTCTGTGAAACATTTTCAGTGCAGGAGTGAGTCCACAGGGAACGGCAGATGGGTGTTTGTTTTGAATTTGAGGTGCCTGAGAAAAATAGAGTGTGACTTACCCAGTCCCCGGTGGAATATATGGTGGTAGCTCGGGGTGTCCGGAAGGAGCGCTTCACAAGAAGCGCGTAGACGTCCACGGCGGCCAGGGAGAGGCTCCACAGGCATTGCAAAGACTCTGCTGCTACAAGGAGGCTGCTCAAAAGAACAACAATGAGTGAGTTCATCTATAGAAGGAAATCGATCCCCTGTTCTGAATTCTGAAAGCAACATCCTAATACAAAACACTATCTGATCGCACCACAGAAGTAAGATAAGATACACATGCATACTAGCATAAGACAACATGTAATGCATATCAGGAATGTACATTACAACAATCACACTGTTCTGAGTTCCCACAACCAGAATGCTAACCAACCTAGCACCGTATCCAAGAAAGACAGCTGAGATGATATCACAGAGAACATCAACGTGTCACCATCTGATCTGCATTGCCTCTTTCAAGATGCCAGACTAATCGTAAAACACTGGATGCACTTGCTCAAATGTTTAACCTGACCAACAATATGTATGCACAGGACAGTACACGATTGTCCATTACAAATCACACTATTCCGAATTCCCATAACCAGAATG
The DNA here is from genome assembly GCF_002162155.2 of Triticum dicoccoides. Classification (NCBI taxonomy): domain Eukaryota; kingdom Viridiplantae; phylum Streptophyta; class Magnoliopsida; order Poales; family Poaceae; genus Triticum; species Triticum dicoccoides. Next base: position 87,277,224 of record NC_041382.1, read on the forward strand.
GCAGAGTGCGAACCAAACTTATCGGCATACACAGTGAAATGCTCTGTGCCGAATGCCCTGGAAACTATGCATGCAGACATCAAACTGGGGAGACCAAAAAAAAGGGAAGGCTCAATCTAAAAATTGCTGCATCCAAGGAGACAGCTGAGATGATACCACAGGGCAATGTCACCATCTAATTGCATTGCCTCTTTCAGCATGCCAAACCAATTCAAAAGGAAAAGTATCAAAATGCAAACGAGTATGAGCATTTCTCTTTGGAGGATTAAGAAAGCACCCAATAACAATTTCTACTGGAAACTACGTGCTATTTTTCGCTAATACGCATAGGCTGGTTGCGTATCATTCATTGGCAGCTGTGTACGTTGATCTGAAACTCTGCTATTTGCAAGTTGGATAATGTGCTTGTATGATTATATCCATCAATTCAGCTTGGATGTGAAATACTTCTACTTAGTAGTACTCCCTCCGTAAACTAATATAAGAGCGTTTAGATTACTATTTTAGTGATCTAAACGCTCTTATATTAATTTACAGAGGGAGTAGTAATTAGCATTTTTCAAACAAAAACACTATTCTTGCTAATTTTGTTACTGGGTGGCACTAAGATAAAAAATGCTAGAGTGATCTGCACTCAAGGAAACATAAAGATCATCTCAATTTCAACAATATACAGAAATACTAGCAGGTGAACAGACAGATTCTGGGAATGTGGCTAACTAATATGCAGTCATCCCTGAGGCAGATGCATATGCAATCTCTTCAGACTTCAACTGAAAACGAGAAAAACCCACCTCACACAGCATCATCTGCTCAGTTCCAAATTTCCAAGGAGAAATCGATCTGCTTTCGGAGCAAAGGGGAAATGGATCGAGACCCTAGTGGGGGGAACAAGATGTGGAGCGGGAGGGCCGGAGGGGGGCACTCACCGGAAGGCGGTGAGCGCGCGGAAGTCGTCGGTGGAGGCCATGAAGAGGACGGCGGAGGCCGCGAGCAGCGCCTGCGCGAGGCGGGCCCCGAGCCCCCAGCGCGTCCCCGGCGCCCCCCGCAGGTCCACCATCAGCACCCCGGGCGGCGGCGCGTTCCCGTTCGCGTTCGCCCCCTGCGCCCCCGCGGCCGGTGCCGGAGCCGGGCCCTGTCCCTGCGCCTGCGCCGCCGCAGCTGCCGCCTGCCCCTGTCCCTGCGCCTGCGCCACCGGAGCCGGAGCAGGAGCCACCGGTCCCTGCGCCTGCGCCACCGCAGCCGGAGCAGCAGCCACCGGCCCCTGCCCCTGCGCGGCCGGAGCGGTAGCCGCCGGGTCCGGGTGCACGACGGGATGGCTCTGCCGCAGGAACATGCCGCCGGCGAAGAGTCAGCCCCAAAAGTGCTCCCTTGCGCCGTACTCAGAGTTCAGAGCCAACGACTCGGCCGGCCGGGGTTTTGGGGGATTTATGCAGGAGGAGGAGGAGCGCGTCGTGGTCCAGTCTGGACACTCGGCGTGGGGCCTTGGCTAGAGCAACTTCGGAGGAGCTCACTCCACGGTCCACACCGTCGGGGTTGAGCAAGCAATTCCGCGTTCATCCATGGCCAAGCAACTCTGCACCCCTGCTCCACCTTTCCCATCTAGAGCAACACGACAAGGTCCATAGAGCCAACGTACTACTCCTACCTTCGACCTGGTTTATCGGTCTTTCTTTTTTGGAATTTGTGTTAAATTTTGACTAAAGATTTAATTGATAAAATAATAACGCATGTCTACGAAAATTATATCGACAGATTCATATTTAAACATAGGTTTTAATGATATATTTCTTTTGACATGTATGAACATTTTGTTAGTTAAATTTATAGTTAAAATTTGACACCGAATACAATGAGGATCAATAAATCAGGACGGAGGTACTACTACCTCGGCCCTGGGTTATTGTTTCTCTTCCTAGTTTGTCAAAATTTAACCACAGATTTAACTGACAAAAAGTTAATGCATGTCATGAAAAATTATATCGTTGGATTTGTATTTGAACCTAGTTTTCGATGATACTATTTTTTGACACGCGTTAATATTTTATTAATTAAATTTATGGTCAAAAGTTGGCGCAAAATACTAAAAGGACCAACAAACCAGGACAAAGGTAGTACTTTTTCAATTTCACTCCCTACACTCTCCACCAATATTCTTTTCTTTTTTGTCTTTTCTTTCCAAAAATGCTACATACACAGAGCTTTGCGGGCCTCCGACGGACCCCTTCCAACTTAATACTAAACCTCCTCCCTGATTTTCATTGGTGGGCAAACTTTCACCCCTAGGTCGCAATCACAACTGCCTACACTAGCAAGTCTAAACATCTGTAAAAGCATTTAATGTGTGTAGCAAAGCCGTTCCTTTCCTATGTTGCTATGCGTTGTCCCTCTCTTCCTCTTCACTCTCCTCCATGCTCCAACGTGGACTGGTGGTTGGAGTATTGAGGCCCTTTCTATCTTGTCCCGCCTGTCTGCTCGCGGTGATTAAGGTGGGCGAGAGACAAATTTGTAGGGTTTTCCCCCTCTACACAATGCTCTAAGTATATTCATTTGTGCTTACTGGCTTCTTATCTTTGCATGCTCTGTAGAGAAACTTTTCGCCGCCGGGTATTCGTTCTAGTATACATGTACGATTTTGCTAAAGCACATATAAACATGCCATAAGTAAAGTTCTACGTAAGATGCATATTTTGTGGTGCATGAGTTTTGTCGAGACTTCGTCTCTTCCAAAACAGAAGAGATATACCATCGCATTTCTCACACGGTGTAACACAAAACATGAGATCACTATCAAACAGACCTCATATTACCAAAAACATGTTACGTGCTACTGACTTGACGTGTTCACACCTGTATGTTCACCTCCTTGCATATAAAAAGCCATCCCGGCCAACAATTGTAACAAAAATGTAACTATACAAGAAATAACCACGACAATGACAATAATTATAACAAAAAATGTAACTGTGTAAGAACTTGCAATACTGCATTAGGACTTGCAGCGGGCTGAAGGGCTTTGACCCAATAGCAAAGGGCGTGTGCCACTGAAAGGAGGGAAAAGCGTATGCTTCTAGGGTCTTAGACTGTACTCGCACATTCCTTTTTTCATTGATTGCATTTTTTGTTGGTAGCTTACCAAGCGGACCGCTTGGTTGTACTCGCACATTCTGTAGGCAGTTTCATCTCACGGCGTGAAACTTGTCTGCATCACTGAAATACACCTTTTGTAATAAAGGAAAGGTTCCACTCAAAAAAAAGGAAAAAGTGTGGTCCTCTACTCAATACCAACCTCAGAGTGCCACGAGTCTACACGGCAAAATGAGAGTAATGTTCATTGATGACCCCTATTGGAAATTGCACAAGATAGCCCGTGAATAGCCCGCATAGTTTGACAAGGTACGGTTCATTATCTTCAACGAACATCGGTAGCCAGTCCGAATATCCAACAAAAAGATGGTTGGTGAAGAGTGAAAAGCAACGCTTCACCATCCGGCCAGTGGAAAGATTGGCCACTAAAGTGTCTACATCTCCATCATTGAATTTGACGATTTCTTCCTCAAGAACAATGCATCGGTGCAGTCGGACACATAGGATCTCAATGTCGCCCTGCTTGCGGCCCTCGATTGGAGGTGCAATGGCATTCCTCCAAACAGAACATACACCACTCATAGCGACATAGTCATCAAGGTCATTACTATCCAACATACATTCTCTGATTCTCCAATAACATAAATGATATGAGCCGACGCACACTGCCAAGTTGGCTGGTCAATTGTATAGGAAAAATAAGTAGTAAATGATATGTGAAATATTTTGAGTTCATTATGTGTATTTATGTAGTTAAATCTAGGAATATCCTATGTGGGAGGTGGGGGGCGTACCGGAGGGGGTGGAGGCAAACATGCAAGGACCAACTCCAATTTAATACTCCCTCCGACGTGTCATGATACATCCGTATCTAGACAAATCTAAAACAAGTAATATGGATCGGAGGAAGTAGTAGAGATGTCATTGAATAGATTACACTTTTTTAGGGGCTCTAAGCTATACTCATAACATAACCATATTACGATAACATAACTCAACATTCTTGACACTTATTGCAGTTGCAGGGCTCAAGAACCTTAAACGTGATCTTTGAAGGTACTTTCCCCTCAATGTATGTCCTGATAGCCGCAATAGCCTTTCAGGCTTCCATAATTGTATCCCTACCCAAAGGGAAACAGTTGCCCAACCTCCTCCTACGATATCCAAGAGTAGTGTCCAGGGTAAGGTGCTTTAGTGACGTTGCATAATCAAGAATACATCTCGTTAGCTCAATCATTGTCTTCCAAGGGCAAAAGCCAGTGATGATAACACTCTTAAGCTTGCGATGTCGGTGTTTCGGAACAGAACTTGCCAATGAGAAATCTTCGCACATATTGACTCCAGGAATCAAACCACCTTCCATGGTAGGAGCCTCTACCTGCATATGTTTGTTACCACTCAATTTCTTAAGCAAAACTGGACACATAACATTCTTAGTATATTATTAAGTACAGGATAGTAAATCGGCTGATCATAAGAGTTCAGAAGGACAATATGAAAAGTAACACCACGAACAAGTGGTTTGCAGTAAGAAGTTTACCAATGTAGTAACAGCCTAACAGGTAAGGTATCACAGTTGTTGTGTAGCAATTAGTTGCACCCATGGCATAACAGTGACATAACATAATACTTGGAAGGAAAAGGATAAAGGATGATTCACCAAGTAAAGATCACGATGAGCCAAACTAATCTGCCTAGCTATAAGTTAGACAAGATATAATGTATTAATAGTTATTTCGCAAAAAAAAGGGAAATGAAGAATGACTTACACACAAGACGAAAGTCCTCAAGGTGGGAGAAGCATCAAGAAAAGAAACCAAAGAACAGAAGTCGTAACCTGGAGAACGAGTTGGCATGAAAAGTTTTATCTCCAAATACTTGAGGTGCAGAAATTTACCCAGCACCATAGGTGTATTGACTGTCTGAAAAAGAATACCCAAAGATATGACTTCAGGGTCTATAGCTTAGATCAAAAAATTAATGAATTAGAGTACATGAAAGCTAAAACTAACCTCATAAAGTGAGTGTAAAAAAAAGAGTTTGGACATTTGGTGCAATGGATGAAAGCTTGGCGCTAGCATAATGGAGCAGGTTAGGCATAATGGCACATGTCATTTGCATTTTCTTCACTTGCAATGAACTTCCAAGCGAGATATGTATCAGGGGACCATCATAATTGAAGGTGGAGAGGTTTGGAGCACTGCATTCAATCATCTGTAACATTTTGCAACATTGCACTTCCAGGATGTTAAGCTTCGACAAAAAATGTGGTATCTTTAAGCAATGTATATCGTAGCAGGACTCGAGATCCAAATGCTCTAACAAGAAGGAATTGGACAGAAGTAGATATAACTCCTCCCCAGTAATACCAACATCATGCAGACAAAGAGTCTTCAAACCACTCAAGCGACCAACTTTGCCTACAGAATGAAAAGCACAGCTAGTGATGTGAAAATACTAGATTGAGTGTGCTGCCTCAGGAGATAGAAGTGAACCAGGAAAGTAATATTTCATCTTGCTATTTATGGGGAGCCCTAGCGTAAATTCTGTGATCCCAGGTATAATTGCAACTTGCAGCCAGCGATCAAGATAACTTGGATGCACAGTGAACTCATCGCGAGTTTGCAATTTAAATGTCTTCACCCCAACGCCAGAGTGATTCCGCATGATGTGGTCAACTATGTTGATAAAATCCCTTGTTTGTTTGCCTAGTGCTCTCATATCAAATATGAGCTTGGGATAGCATCTCCAAGAGTGAAGAAAATCATGAGACAAGCAGGCAGCACGAGCGGCATCTTGAATAGGCATAAGGGCATGTATCTTCCAAATGATATCCTGCACAAGCATGATACAAAAATGAAGTATTGAAATAGTGTTGGCAGTGATGACTTGTTGCTCTACATTGCTAGTGGACATGAATTGTACACCTTGTGGGGCGTTTACATTGATTCAGAACTATCAGGCACTACAAATGGGCTACTTTATCAAGTACATAAATTGAGCACTGAGCTACTTTATGCCAAAACGAAAAGTATAACAAGAGAGAATGCATCAAGTACAGGCAGCCAAAAGACATGTTTTGGACTTGGGCTTGGCCTCCAACATGCAACTTTGACTGAATTTTTGTACAAGTATGTTAGTAAACTTATACTCCCTCCATTCCATATTAAGTGTCGCTGATTTAATACAAAGTTGTACTAAATCAGTGACACTTAATATGGAACAGAGGGAGTATATAAAAAGAATTATGGCATTATTAAAATGTTTGTCATGACGAATCTAATGTCAATCTTCACATCATATCTGGTGAACCTCGTGCTTTCGAGGAGTCTTTCTGAAAGGAGGTAGTAATTTTTGGGGGAGTTCATCATACCTCTGGAAGGCTAACCTCTGGCCCCATTACTTCAGCACTTGGAGAACCATCAGCCTGTCGGCAAGGTGAAACCTTGCTTTCAGCATGAGAGGCAGCCAAACCAACATCTGTAGTCCACAATCCGACAAGGTCACAATATAGCACACGAGAATGACCAAGGATCAATGCAATTACAACACAACTACAAACTCTACACATAATTATAAGCAGCTTGAGGCCTTACCAGTTATAAACTGAAGAGGATGATGAGATGCAGGGCTGCAGGATGATGGAAGATCAGCAACAGGCTTGAGTGGACCTGAGGATGAGGCCCTACTAGAAAAAGGGCTATAGATGGGATTGACACTAATGGCGCACCAGACAAGCGGTGCGCCATTAGTATATACTAATGGCGCACCACCTTCTGATACGCCATTAGAGTTGAAACTACTAATGGCGCACCCGGCCCAGGGTGCGCCATTAATATCAAAAAAAAATTGAACTAGTGCGCCTGTCCAAACATACTAATGGCGCATCCAGACACAGTGCGCCATTACTAGTTGTAACTAGTAATGGCGCACCTGATGGAAAGTACGCCACTAATGTTGTTTTTTTATTATATTTTTTATTCCGTTTTTTGCAAAACTACTAATGGCGCACTGTTCCACCGTGCGCCATTACTAGTTTAAACTAGTAATGGTGCACTGTGGAACAGTGCGCCATTAGTATGTTTTTTTTTGCAAAACTACTAATGGCACACCACCAGAAGGTGCGCCATTAGCAACCTGGATTACTAATGGCGCATTTAGAGTTGGTGCACCATTAGTAAGTGGGCAGCAACAAGATATTTTGGACAGCCTCTCCTACCCACACTCACTTTCTCCCCACTTCATTCTCTCCTCCTCCTTGTCTCGGGTGCCTCCTCTTTTTCACCTCATTTCCACCATAGATTCATTCAATTTAAGTGGTTAAATTACCTTATTTTGATAGGTAAGTAAGGGGGAAGCTATATTTATGTTGTTCTCCCTACAACAATGTGCACATGCACTTTTTATGGCCTAGCTAGATCTATGTATGTTCGTGGTGTTGCATATGTTTGTGGTGTTGCATATGTGTTTGTGTTTGGAGGTGTACCGGTATTTGAAATGCGATAGTTGCCAATATTTTGCCGGAATGTTGATTCATTTTCGTTTCGGCGAGAATTTTGGCATTAGGCATTCTTTTTGGTCCTATTTTTAGGGAAAGTCATGCCAAATTTTTTCTTGGTTCTAAAATATCGTTTTGCTCTACCCCGCAGGCGACCATGGTCCGCACGATGACCGAAGGCATCATGAATAGGTTTTTGAGGTCCGCGAAGGCCGAGATGCTTCAAAAGAACGAGACGGAGATAAGATGTCCGTGTCGAAGATGCAAGCTGAAGAGCCTTATTGCGGACCCCGATTCTGGGCAGGTGTGGGACCACGTGCTCTTGCGTGGTTTCATGGATGGCTATCGGTGGCAAGGTGATGAAGATGACTACGAAGTCGTCCATGGGGGCCGGGCAAGAAATGAGGAAGGGCAGCAAGACAACCACCGCGGCTCGGGCGGGCGAGAAGACGAAGAATCCCCAGGAGATGATCATGACGGTGGCGCTGTACACAGTCATCATGTAGAAGATGCAGGACATGATGATGAGGAAGATGCCGGAGCAGACGACGGGCATGATCATGAAGATGATGATGCCGGCGGAGCAGACGACGCTGGACCATCGATGGGCTGGGTGCAGGACCCTCATATTCAAGAGCTGCTTCTCAAGCAAACGGATAACGCAGGAGCTGCCGCCCGAGAGAAAGCCAAGATGGATCAACTTGAGTTAGACGTGGTTACTCCATTGTATGAAGGATGCAGGCCCGAGGATACCCGCCTGAAAGTAACGCTCATGGCTCTGGAGATGAAGGTAAAACACAAAATGACCGACGCATGCTTCGACGAGAACATGTCATTCTGGCACGAACGTCTTCCCAAGGGGAACAAGTGCCCGACCAGTTTGGAGGAGGCGAAGAAAATCGTGTGTCCTCTGGATTTACCGCACGTGAAATACCATGTGTGCATGAACAATTGCATCATTTATCGGGATGAGCACGCGGAGTCTACCATATGTCCGGTGTGCGGCGTCACTCGATACAAGAAGAGGAAGAAAGCTCCTCGAAAAGTGGTGTGGTACTTTCCGATCACTCCTCGTCTGCAGCGGTATTTCGCGGACCCTAAGGTAGCAAAGCTCCTGCGTTGGCACGCGGATAGGGAGGAGAAGAAGCGAGAAGATGACGCAAATGATCCGGAGATAGATAAAAAAGACAAGATACTGAGTCACACTAAGGATGCGAGCCAGTGGCAAGCGTTGAACTTCGAATACCCAGAATTTGGGAAGGATCCAAGGAACATCGTGCTGGGCGCGAGCACGGATGGAGTCAATCCGTTTGGCAGCCAGAGAAGCACACATAGCACCTGGCCTGTGTTTGTGTGGATGTACAACCTTCCCCCCTGGTTGTGCATGAAGAGGAAGTACATTCACATGAGTATGCTAATTGAAGGGCCGAAACAACCAGGGAACGACATCAATCTGTATCTGGGGCTGCTGAAGGAGGAGCTAGACACACTGTGGAAAACGCCAGCCAATACGTGGGACGCCGCAGAGAAAGAATATTTCCCTATGAGAGCCGCACTGCTCACGACGGTGCACGACTATCTCGGTTACGGATATCTCACGGGGCAGGTAGTCCACGGATTTTCTGGATGCGTAAGGTGCATGGATGACACAACGTATCACCAGCTAGATAGAGATCCCGGGTTGTGACGCCCGGATAAGCAAGCTACAGTAACCTCTGCTAATGACGCCATGTCACCTCCGTTACTGTCGCTAATCTCGCGTTAATTCAAAACGATTCGAATTCAAATTTGAATTTTTGGCAAACAAACAAAGTTTTCAAACTTTAAAACAAAATGTTCGGACCGTGTCAAATATTGCATAGATAATTATGGTGAAGTAAACACATTTTTAGAAAATGCATAAATATTTTAAATTGAATAAAACAGAAAGGAAAATAAATAAAAAGAAACAAATGAAAGGAAAACAAAACAAAACAAAAACAA
>NC_041382.1:87288449-87294837 GCF_002162155.2 Triticum dicoccoides
GAGCAACCAGGCAAGCCCCCCCTTTGATCACCAGATATCGCCTATTCTCCTCTATACTGCTTGCATTAGAGTAGTGTAGCATGTTACTGCTTTCGTTAATCCTATTCTGATGCATAGCCTGACATTGTCGCTACATCTGTTGATACCTTACCTGCAATCCTAAATGCTTAGTATAGGATGCTAGTTTATCATCATTGGCCCTACATTCTTGTCAGTCTGCCTTGCTATACTATCGGGCCGTGATCACTTGGGAGGTGATCACGGGTATATACTATACATACATACATACTATACAGATGGTGACTAAAGTCGGGTCAGCTCATTGAGTACCCGCAAGTGATTCTGACGAGGGGGCTGAAAGGACAGGTGGCTCCATCCAGGTAGTGGTGGGCCTGAGTTCCCGACGGCCCCCGACTATTACTTTGTAGCGGAGCGACAGGGCAGGTTGGGACCACCTAGGAGACAGGTGGGCCTGGCCCTGTTCGGCGTTCGCGGATGCTTAACACGCTTAACGAGATCTTGGTATTTGATCTGAGTCGGCTACGAGCCTATACGCACTAACCATCTACGTGGGAGTAGTTATGGGTATCCCGACGTCGTGGTATCAGCCGAAGCACTTCAGACGTCAGCGACGGAGCGGCGCGCGCCGGATTGGACTGGAACGCCTGCTAGGCTAGGTCTGCTTCCGGCCGCCCACGCAACGTGCAGGTGTGCTCAGGGCGATGGGCCCAGACCCCTGTGCGCTTAGGTTTAGACCGGCGTGATGGCCTCTCTGTTTTGCCTAGGTGGGGCTGCGACGTGTTGATCTTCCGAGGCCGGGCATGACCCAGGAAAGTGTGTCCGGCCAAATGGGATCAAGCGTGTTGGGTTATGTGGTGCACCCCTGCAGGGAAGTTAATCTATTCGAATAGCCATGATCTTCGGTAACAGGACGACTTGGAGTTGTACCTTGACCTTATGACAACTAGAACCGGATACTTAATAAAACACACCCTTCCAAGTTCCACAGACAACCCGGTGATCGCTTTTCTACAGGGCGACGAGGAGAGGATCGCCGGGTAGGATTATGCTATGCGATGCTACTTGGAGATGCTGCTTGGAGATGCTACTTGAAGATGCTACTTGGAGGACTTCAATCTACTCTCTCCTACATGCTACAAGACGGAGGCTGCCAGAAGCGTAGTCTTCGACAGGATTAGCTATCCCCCTCTTATTCTGGCATTCTGCAGTTCAGTCCACTGATATGGCCTCCCTACACATATACCCATGCATATGTAGTGTAGTTCCTTGCTTGCGAGTACTTTGGATGAGTACTCACGGTTGCTTTCTCCCCCCTTTTTCCCCCTTTCCTTTCTTTCTCGTTGTCGCAACCAGATGCTAGAGCCCTGGAGCCAGACGCCACCGTCGACGACGACTACTACACTGGAGGTGCCTACTACTACGTGCAGCCCGTTGACGACGACCAAGAGTAGTTAGGAGGATCCCAGGCAGGAGGCCTGCGCCTCTTTCGATCTGTATCCCAGTTTGTGCTAGCCATCTTATGGCAACTTGTTTAACTTATGTCTGTACTCAGATATTGTTGCTTCCGCTGACTCGTCTATGATCGAGCACTTGTATTCGAGCCCTCGAGGCCCCTGGCTGGTATTATGATGCTTGTATGACTTATTTTATTTGTAGAGTTGTGTTGTGATATCTTCCCGTGAGTCCCTGATCTTGATCGTACACATTTGCGTGCATGATTAGTGTACGATTGAATCGGGGGCGTCACAAGTTGGTATCAGAGCCGACTGCCTGTAGGAATCCCCTTCCACACTCCTTGGCCGAAGTCGAGTCTAGTCATTGCAAAACTTTTACTAACATGGCTGTGTGCCTTACGGGCCCACGTCGCCATTGGGTGGTATTAGGATCTTTTACTCCTCGACCTTTACTCTGGGATTCTGAACTCTCTTCTATTCGGGTTAAACAATTTTGCTAAAAAAAACTAACTTTAGGTTCTCGCAAGTACTTTCTCCCGGAGAGCCCCTTACTTCAGATGATCGCCTGCTACATCGGAAGATTCCGAAGATACTCTCTGATGTTCTCTCGAGACTTTGTGCCCATCACTTATGCTATTCCTGACCACTGATAAATTCGTATGGATAACTACTTACACTTGCCATTCATACGATCCTCCCCCATTGATCTTGTTATTACAAGATACCCCGAAGTTTTCTCTATTGTTCCGAGAATACTTTGTGCCTACTGCCTAGCAGTTCTTTGCCACATGAATACCCCCTTCAAATAAATTCTCGCGCTTATCGAGTATCCGCTCATTCCCCAGTTGTTCATGTGTTACACAAAAGTCTTCGAAATACCACCCGATATTCCGAAAATCCTCAGCAACCTATTGCTCTGGAAATTCTTGTTTCCTTTCATTATGATTAATCCCATAAGTATAGAAATCTTATTGACATTCCTTGTCATTATCATTTTGAGTCTGTTGACTCAATATGTTGCGAATACACGCAATCATCATTGATCCTTATAAATTACCTTTCCGGCTGAGTTTCCATTCTTTTAACGGGAATTGGTTCTCGACCAATCCAATTGTCATTGATTGTACCCTAAGGCTATTCAACTTATCCATCCCTAATGAGAGCATTGCTTTTGATCCCTTGATTTGGAAATCATAATTCCTTTGCATTTGACAATTGAGTTAGTCAGTTGTTTCTATAATCTGATCTCCTTGCATTCTTCTTCCTCTAGTTGAGTACCGATACTCGTATCAGATCCTTTGTGGACCACCAAGTCCTTTGTTGGATTGTTATCCGACAGTGTCCTTCACATTTGATCACCTTGTGAGTTCTTCCCCTGATACATATTGCCTTTGTTAAGTTGTATCCTCTGCTTGGCCAACCATGCTCTGCTTTCGGGCTTGTGTTATTTACTCTTGAAACTTGTGGTATATGTTTCTAAGAAGCCCCTATGGGTTGAACATATGCCTTCTCTAAACCGTGTGAACCCGAAAGATTTCACGAGTCATACTTATCTGGTATTGCACCAGGTAAAACTTTCAACAACTAATGTCATCTTCGAAATACGAGAGGTGAATGGAAGATTATGCATTGAGGAAGTGGGAGTCGACCTTGAACCTTGTGTTCATGCCCATGGACGCGATGTATATCCTATCATGGAAGCTTCTTGTAATAATAATTATTTCCTTGATAGCTAACATATGGTATCTATGAATTGATCCCTTGCAACCGTGGTTCCGACCATGATTGTTCTTCTTTGATTCCATTTCTCGGACAAGTTAAAACAATTGTCTTCTATGGATCGATACACCAGTCCAACCTTTACCTTGATCTTGTGTCGAGTACTACCCCCCTGGTATCTCGAGATTATCTTGGAACTGCATAACTTTTTATGAGTTCATCAAGTACTACCTTCCCACTGATTCCAATTTTTTTTTCACGGGCTCTGAGTTATTAAACACTCAAAGACACCGATAACTGAACCGAGTCCGCACTACGGTTCAACAACTCTTCAGTAAGCTTCTATAACTACGAGTTTGTACCCGATCACGCCATTCCTAGCCTGTTTGGCTATATCATTGTCGTGACGATTCTAACTGTGCTATCTGGTCCTTATTCTCGGAGCACCAATTTTCGACGATGAACTAACCTTACGTCGATCCTCATCGTCATATCATTTCGCCTTGAACAACAAGCTTGGTTTCGAGTTTGTGTCGTACCCTTGGTTCCAATAACCTTTCACTTCATCATTACTTTGACTTGATGTCGTCGCCGATCGATTACATCTTCATGAACTCTCGCGACAAAGGTGTCGTGATCATCAACATTCTGAGCTCATCCAGGATATCAATTGAATTCATGATGAGAAATACCATCCTTGCCCTCGATGATTGGTGTTATCAGCGACAACATTATTGCATTCCCTCCAACACAAAACTTGTTCCTGTATGGTGTTGTACCTTGAGTTCCTTGCTATCCAACTTATGTTATATTCTACCGCGGAGTATTACCATCTTTGATGTTAAGAATGTTGTGAGGATTACTCCACCTCTTAAGAATTCTTGCTATAATGATACTTCTCACCATCACCATTCTTTCTTGGTCCTCGTGTTGATTCCAACAGGGGTACCCACAAGTGAACGGTGTTGTTTGGATTATGCACTTCTAGCAACCCTATTGCTTTGAAGTTAATGATCGATAGTTCATTCTAAGTCCTTCGCTAATTGAATCACCATTCTGACATTGGTCGTGCAACCCAATCCACATTTCGGGCGCACCTTTCAACCAATGTTTAATTGTGTATGTTTTCCTCGAGCATACTTCCTTATATCATTTGATCTAACAAATGTTATCTTCTTGTTCACCTAATGGTGGAAATCCATCTTTTGGGAATATCGGTGAATTACCGTTGAGTTCACCAGACACCTCCTTGTCCTCTCCTTGGTTTAATGGTGAACTATTGCTTCAGAAACCCGCTCCCATAGTTCATTTCCCGAGAAGCTTGCAATGCCATTTCAACGATTTGTGTTGCGCCTTTTCTTCTCGGACATCCTGAGTCTCAGGTATCCTGACACCAATCGGATCTGAATCTCGGTCAGATATGATGGTTGGGACAACTTTCCAAGAGTTATGACGTTGATCCTTTGATGACCCGGTAACATGATGTCATGCCTAGCACCCCCCCCCCGGCTGGAGGACCTATCATTATAGATTCCTTTTCAGCAAGGTTATCCATTCATCCATGAGGAAATTGTAAGACTTATTCTACAAGTTATTCTTGATGGATCCTTCGTGTTTCCAAAGTCTGATCTTCACCTGAAGACCATGTCACTGCTATCTCGAAGCATGTCAATGGTACTCCGATTTTCAACAGGCACGTTTGAAGCACGATACTATATTTTAATTATCAATTATCCTAACACCGTTGTATGAGTAATATCATGAGATTCCTCCCCCCTTACCTAAATGGTTTTCTACTTTATATCCTGTCATGGATATCTTGCTCTGCTTGTCCTTGGGAAGGATATACCCTCGAAATATGTGTTTAAACATATTTTCCATTCCATGGTTCTATTTGATCTGATGATCACCTTTTCCTTTCCATTGTTTTGTTTAACCTTTCTTGTGATCTATATGATCTAAGCAGTAATGTTCTCCTGCTTATGTAAACACCTCGGTGTACAACTCTGTCAGCAAGACCCTGTTACTATTGTTGAAAACATTCCGGTAACCACCGATGGACGAGAACTTTGCCTATTGGCCCGCCTCGTTCAACGAGCAGGAAAATGGTTCTCTTCGTCCCTCGCCCTTGGTATCGATGTTGTTGCCGACATAACTGATAGGCTACCCTCTAACACGCCTTACTATCGTGACCGTGCAAGGTGTCGGCCCCCTTCCTACTTTCAACCACATGGTGGGCCCATAACCCACAGTTCCACAGGATCGAAAGCTGACTCTCCTGTACACCCCCTGTTTCCCAAAGTTATTCCTCGCGCGTGGACTCGTATGTAAATCACGAACCACCGTCCCAAGTGATCTATTTTGGTATCAGACGCAGTACTTATTCTCGTTGCCTTGAACCCCTTTCACCTTCTGATTAGGCATCGAACGCTTGCCTATCCGTTTGAAAATTCTCGTGGTACCTCCTTACTTTGCTCTCGATAATTTTCTTAAGATTCAATTCGAGAGTAACTTCCGCCACCTTCCTCGATGTTATCGACCAGATAGTCAACCTTGTAGAGGTCTGTCCTTTTGAAGCTACCCCTTATCCTTTCCTTAAGTACGATGAAGATCCCCAAGTAAGGACGACAACTTCATCATGATGACCCGAAGCAGAGAACTGAAGACATCAATGTAATGGATCGACCTCTTCGAGAAGAGCAACCAAAGACGTGAAGATTCGTTAGGATTTCGTAACCAGACCTTTCCCCCTAGTCCCCCTCTTAAATCTCGGGACGAGATTTCTTGTAGTGGAGGAGAATTGTGACGCCCGGATAAGCAAGCTACAGTAACCTCTGCTAATGACGCCATGTCACCTCCGTTACTGTCGCTAATCTCACGTTAATTCAAAACGATTCGAATTCAAATTTGAACAAACAAAGTTTTCAAACTTTAAAACAAAATGTTCGGACCGTGTCAAATATTGCATAGATAATTATGGTGAAGTAAACACATTTTTAGAAAATGCATAAATATTTTAAATTGAATAAAACAGAAAGGAAAATAAATAAAAAGAAACAAATGAAAGGAAAACAAAACAAAAACAATAGACCCCCCCCCCGCTGGGCCAAGTGGCCCAGCTGGCCTCCGCCGCCCGAACGGGCCGGCCCAACCGGCCAAAGGCTCAATCGGCCAACGCCACGCC
Source organism: Triticum dicoccoides (assembly GCF_002162155.2). Taxonomy (NCBI): domain Eukaryota; kingdom Viridiplantae; phylum Streptophyta; class Magnoliopsida; order Poales; family Poaceae; genus Triticum; species Triticum dicoccoides. The sequence goes on from NC_041382.1 coordinate 87,294,828, forward strand.
TCTCCTTATC
>NC_041382.1:87294847-87305881 GCF_002162155.2 Triticum dicoccoides
GGGTTCGACCCCGACCGCGCCCCGCCGATGTCGCCGTTGCCGCCTGTAGATCCCGCGCCCCACCACCGAGCTTCATCGTCGGATCCGCCGGCTCGCATCCCCGTCCTCCTCCCCAACGGCCTTCATCGACCCTCATCGCTCGCCGGACCGCCCCGACCCCATCACAGCCGTCACCGGAGGCCTCCTCGTCCCCCACGCCGGCTTCCCCAAGCCTCGACGAACGGACCCCTGCAACGCTGGTGAGGCCTGTGGCCTCCTATTTCCTCTTTGTGCCTGCTCCTGCACGTCTCCCCGTTGCCAGTCACGCACCGTCAGCCACCACACGCGCTGTCTGTGCCTGCCGGCGCCGTCCTGCGTCCGCGCCTCGTGCCCCTACCCCCTGCATCCATTAGTCCCGCTCGCCGGTCGACCGCGCCACCCCCGCTCGACGTCACTGGCCACCGCACCTGCCTCCGCTGCATACCCGCAACCCCTCTGCCGTCTTGGTCACCGCGCGCATCCCGCGCTCGCATCCGCCTAGGGCTGTGCCCCCTGCTCCTCGGTCCACTCGCTGCCGCCGTCGGTGGCAGCCCTTGCGCCCCCCCCCCCTGCGCCACGCTGTCGTCGCCGCCGGCTAGTTCCCGTGGCTGTGGCCGCCCGTTGCAGTGGCCGGCGACGCCTCGCCGTTCCCCAGTTGGCCTGGGCGGGCGCCCATTCGGGCTGGCGCCCGTCGCCTGCACGCCCGAACCCGATAGGCCCCTAGGGGCCTATGACAAACGGGGCCCGTGCCCCAGAACGTTTTATAAAAAAAAAAGGGAGTTAAAATAAAAATGAATTAATAAAATTAATAATTAATTAATTAGTGAATTAATTAACTTAATTAATCTTGTTTAATTAACCGAATTAACTATTGATAATTAATTAAACTATAATTAGATTAGTTAAATCCTAATTAGTATAAGCAGAGTATAACATGTGGGACCCACACGTCAGGTCGGCCAGTCAACTCTATTGACTGCTGACGTCAGCATGACATCATGCTGATGTCATTATTCCATTTTCGAATTAATTTAAATAACTAATTAAATTCCAGAAATTAATAAAATCTTTAGAAAATCATAACTTTTAATCCGTAACTCGGATTAAATCATTTTCAACATGAAAGTTGTTCAGAACGACGAGACGAATCCGGATACGCGGTCCGTTCATCCGCCACACACCCCTAACCTATCGAACCCGCAACTTTCCCCCTCCGGCTCCTCTGCCCGAAAACACGAAACACCGGGAATACTTTCCCGGGGGTTTTCCCCCCTTCACCGGTATCACCTACTACCGTGTTAGGGCACACCGAACACCGCGTATTGCCTTGATATATTTTGTGGTGCTTTGTTTGCTCTGTATTCATTATTTCTTCCCCCTCTTCTCTCCGGTAGACTACGAGACCGACGCTGCTGCTGACCAGTTCGACTACGGAGTTGACGACCCCTCTCTCTTGCCAGAGCAACCAGGCAAGCCCCCCCTTTGATCACCAGATATCGCCTATTCTCCTCTATACTGCTTGCATTAGAGTAGTGTAGCATGTTACTGCTTTCGTTAATCCTATTCTGATGCATAGCCTGACATTGTCGCTACATCTGTTGATACCTTACCTGCAATCCTAAATGCTTAGTATAGGATGCTAGTTTATCATCATTGGCCCTACATTCTTGTCAGTCTGCCTTGCTATACTATCGGGCCGTGATCACTTGGGAGGTGATCACGGGTATATACTATACATACATACATACTATACAGATGGTGACTAAAGTCGGGTCAGCTCATTGAGTACCCGCAAGTGATTCTGACGAGGGGGCTGAAAGGACAGGTGACTCCATCCAGGTAGTGGTGGGCCTGAGTTCCCGACGGCCCCCGACTATTACTTTGTGGCGGAGCGACAGGGCAGGTTGGGACCACCTAGGAGACAGGTGGGCCTGGCCCTGTTCGGCGTTCGCGGATGCTTAACACGCTTAACGAGATCTTGGTATTTGATCTGAGTCGGCTACGAGCCTATACGCACTAACCATCTACGTGGGAGTAGTTATGGGTATCCCGACGTCGTGGTATCAGCCGAAGCACTTCAGACGTCAGCGACGGAGCGGCGCGCGCCGGATTGGACTGGAACGCCTGCTAGGCTAGGTCTGCTTCCGGCCGCCCACGCAACGTGCAGGTGTGCTCAGGGCGATGGGCCCAGACCCCTGTGCGCTTAGGTTTAGACCGGCTTGCTGGCCTCTCTGTTTTGCCTAGGTGGGGCTGCGACGTGTTGATCTTCCGAGGCCGGGCATGACCCAGGAAAGTGTGTCCGGCCAAATGGGATCAAGCGTGTTGGGTTATGTGGTGCACCCCTGCAGGGAAGTTAATCTATTCGAATAGCCGTGATCTTCGGTAACAGGACGACTTGGAGTTGTACCTTGACCTTATGACAACTAGAACCGGATACTTAATAAAACACACCCTTCCAAGTTCCACAGACAACCCGGTGATCGCTTTTCTACAGGGCGACGAGGAGAGGATCGCCGGGTAGGATTATGCTATGCGATGCTACTTGGAGATGCTGCTTGGAGATGCTACTTGAAGATGCTACTTGGAGGACTTCAATCTACTCTCTCCTACATGCTGCAAGATGGAGGCTGCCAGAAGCGTAGTCTTCGACAGGATTAGCTATCCCCCTCTTATTCTGGCATTCTGCAGTTCAGCCCACTGATATGGCCTCCCTACACATATACCCATGCATATGTAGTGTAGTTCCTTGCTTGCGAGTACTTTGGATGAGTACTCACGGTTGCTTTCTCCCCCCCTTTTTCCCCCTTTCCTTTCTTTCTGGTTGTCGCAACCAGATGCTGGAGCCCTGGAGCCAGACGCCACCGTCGACGACGACTACTACACTGGAGGTGCCTACTACTACGTGCAGCCCGTTGACGACGACCAAGAGTAGTTAGGAGGATCCCAGGCAGGAGGCCTGCGCCTCTTTCGATCTGTATCCCAGTTTGTGCTAGCCATCTTATGGCAACTTGTTTAACTTATGTCTGTACTCAGATATTGTTGCTTCCGCTGACTCGTCTATGATCGAGCACTTGTATTCGAGCCCTCGAGGCCCCTGGCTGGTATTATGATGCTTGTATGACTTATTTTATTTGTAGAGTTGTGTTGTGATATCTTCCCGTGAGTCCCTGATCTTGATCGTACACATTTGCGTGCATGATTAGTGTACGATTGAATCGGGGGCGTCACACGGGTCTTCGAAAACCGTGTTCATGGGACATCGAAGGTGGCTTCGCGACGATGACCCGTGGAGGAAACGCAAGGATCTGTTCGATGGTGAAACCGAACCCCGAAAACGCCCGTGTACGAGGAGCGGCGAGGAAATAGACAAGCTGTTGAAAAATTGGAAAGACTGCCCACTGCCGGGAAAGAAGCAAAAGGCGCCAGAGCCGGGAAAGAAGCAAAAGGCGCCAGAGCCGCTGCTGAAGGTATGGAAAACGAGGTTTGTTTTCTGGGACTTGCCGTACTGGAAGATCCACCGTGTGCCTCACAGCCTTGATGTCATGCATATCACGAAGAACGTGTGCGAGAGTCTTCTTGGTACCCTGCTCAACATGCCAGAGAGGACCAAAGATGGGCCGAAAGCAAGGGCAGACTTGAAATCAATGGGCATCAGGCAGGAGCTTCACGCTATATATGATGATGATGATGATGATGATGATGATGATGATGATGATGAGGCGAAGCAGGACACAGAAAGTCGTCGCAAAGGCAAAAAGGCCAAGAAGACCAGAAATGACTACCCTCCCGCGTGCTTCACTCTAAGTCAGGAGGAGATCGAGCAGTTTTTTCACTTGCCTCCTAGGAGTAAAACTTCCTTACGGTTACGCGGGGAAGATAAGCAGATACCTAGACCCAGCGAAGCAGAAGTTCAGCGGGATGAAGTCTCACGACTGTCACGTGCTGATGACGCAGATACTTCTAGTTGCAATCCGTGGGATCATGGACGCGCACGTCCGTGAAATGCTATTTGGCCTATGCAACTTTTTCGACGTCATCTCTCGGAAGTCGATTGGCGTGAGGCAACTCAGAAGGCTACAGGAAGAGATCGTGGTGATACTATGCGAGCTTGAGATGTACTTCCCGCCCGCATTCTTCGACGTTATGGTGCATCTGCTGGTCCATATAGTGGAGGATATCATCCAATTCGGGCCGACGTTCCTGCACAGCATGATGCCGTTCGAAAGGATGAATGGTGTCATCAAAGGATACGTTCGCAACATGTCACGTCTAGAGGGAAGCATAGCCAGGGGCTTTCTGACCGAAGAGTGCATCTCCTACTACACGAATTATCTAGGCATCGAGAACCCCGTTGGTCTGCCCGTCAACAGGCACCTCGGCAGGCTCGCTGGATGGGGTCACCGTGAGGGTCGCCGCGAAATGCATGTCGACTTCGAGGGTCGACTCGCCGACTTTGAAAGAGCAAACCTAGTCGCGCTACAACACATAGACATGGTCGATCCTTGGGTGGTAGAGCACAAAACCTTTATTAAGAAGACGTACAATGACCGAGGCCAACAGAGGACGGACGGAGATATACTCAAAGAGCACAACTCATGTTTCACGCGTTGGTTCAAGCAGAAGCTTCTATCGTACCCTTTACATGAGGATTCTTCCACGGAAGAACAACTCATATTCGCCTTGTCACAGGGCGCCGAGCACAACCTGATGACCTATGAGGCGTACGATATCAACGGCTACACATTCTACACCGAGGCCAAGGACATGAAGAGCGATGGTTATCAGAACTCCGGGGTAACAATGGAATCCTACACCGGTAACGACAAGGACAGATACTACGGAAGGATTGAGGAGATCTGGGAGCTGAGCTACGCTGGAGAGAAGGTCCCGATGTTCCGTGTCAGATGGGCCAAGAGCGTCCTAAAAGAAGACCGGTATTTCACCACCATGGTTATACCCGAAGCCAAATCCAAGACCGCGAGCGCAAACGTCACCGCGAAAAATGAGCCATGGGTACTGGCTTCCCAAGTGGACCGATGCTTCTTCATTACTGACCCGTCAAAGCCCAGTCGTGTTGTCGTGAGGAGAGGCAAAAGGAAGATCATCGGAATGGATGGAGTAGCCAATGAGCAAGACTTCGACAAGTACGGCAACCCGAGGATCGAACATGACGACGATGATGAAGTAGCAGCATACACCACAAGAAGAAGCAGGACCACCCTACCTAAAGGACGTCTGTTCCACAGAAGAACTCCATTTGCGAAAAAGAAGGGCAAGAAGATTGTGAACAGATAGCTAGCTAAGATCGATTGTATTTAAATCGTAGCCTTCATTTCTCGATTGTATTTCATGGGCACTTTTTGAACTATCATGAATATTTTTAAATTTCATGGACACTCGATCTCGAACCCCCTCCATCTCGATCGCTATCCCACCTCGCCAGATCCGGTCCCCCTCGCCGCCGAGCACCCCCTGGTCCACCGGCCGCCGCCGCCGACCCCCCGCACCCTCGATTCCCCTACTCAACCGCCGCCGCCGACCCCCCGCACCCCTCCCCTACTCAACCGCCGCCGCCGACCCCCCGCACCCCGCGCACCCTCCCCCGCTCCACCGACATTACTGTTTGATGATAGTTTTAAAAAAGTTATTACTGTCTTATAAAAAATATTATTGTTATGATTTAAACAAGTTTGAACATATTTAAACACAAATAAGTATCAAACAGCATTTTAAATGCATAAAAAAATTGTGGAGCCTGGGAATCAAACCCAGGACCTCCTGGTGTGAGAACTGGCTGCTGACCAGTCGAGCTAGTAGAGGGAACTTGGTGTGGATCAGGTCAGGTGGAAGATAACCTGTTGGCTCAAGCAGAAATCAAAAAAAAATACTAATGGCGCACCAGGGTGAGGTGCGCCATTAGTATGGATGTACTTATGGCGCACCGAGGGGTGGTGCGCCATTAGTATTGTGCCGCCCCCATCCATATTTCCTCCCCGGCCCAAACCTATCCCCTCTCTCTCCCTCGCCCTCGATCCCCTTCCCCTCTCCTCTCCTGACGCTGCTGCCCCGCCGCCCCGACGCCGCGACGCCGCCCCGTCGTCCTTGTCTCCTCCCAGACGCGATCTGGATCGGGGCACCTTGCCCCTGCGCCCATCGTCGGCGCCCCGTCGTCCCTGTCGCCCGTCTCCAACCACCGCCGCCTGAGGCCCCGACATCGGCGCCGCTCTCCCCGTCGCCCCACCTCGTTGGACGCCATCGCCCCATCGCCCTCGTCGCCGGCGGCCCAGACGTCGCCCCGTCCACACCACCGTCGCCGGAGCACCACCACCACCCGGACCTCGTCGCCTCCTCCCCTGCGTCGTCGTCGTCCCCGACATCCTCCCCGTGCCCCACTGCCCTATCCCTACGGCCCCCGTGAGCTCCCCCTCCTCCTCTCCCCTCTCCCCCTCGCGCGCACGCGCTTACGTCGTTTCGAGGTAGTTGGTTTGGAAGTAGTACGAAAGTATTATTCTGATCTGTGGCTGCCTTTTTGGGTTAGTTTTTGTTCGTTCCTCGCAGTTCAGATTGTCGTATTGGTGCATCTGTCAGTCAAGCGCGCGCTGCTGACCAGTTGATCATCGGAACATAAACATCAACCAACTACCTAAGGCATTAACCATACCTGACAACGAACTATACAGATTTTTTTGTTAAGCTTTCAGTGCCACTAGCATATAACGAACTATACAGATTGTGTAGTTATTCTGTCATCTTCCTTTAGTACTGGGCCATGGGGGAATACCAGAAGAAGCAAACAAACGTTATGTATCCTCCTTAGTAAGAAGGAAGCAATGGCCACTTTCACTTGAACAACAATTGAAGGCAGTCTGATATGTTGGACTTGCCATGTGCTGTGTAGTTTAGCTCCATTATTGTTCTCATATGTTGCCACCTTTTTTTGGGGTAGTTTTTGTTTGGAGATTGCAATTGGAATTGTTGTATTTGGTGCATCTGTCAGTCAACTGCTGCTGACCAGTTGATCGTCGTAACTTAAATCATCAACCAACTATGCAAGGGAATTAACCAGATTTGACAATGTTTAATCACAACTGTTTTAAAGCTTTTTCAGTACAACATGGGTCCACAATTGGCACAGATTCTGTTATTGAAGTTTCATGCTTCCATTTATCAACAGAATTCTGGTTCTGTTTTGAAAGTTGACGACACAGAAGATGCATCAGCGTCTTGCTGCCATGCTTAGTTTTTTTTATCCATTCTCAGTTTTCTATCTGTCATACCAATATTAGTTATGTAGAGTTCTCATCTTATGTAATGTTCAACTCTGACTAAACAGGTTCTGCAAACGGTCTTTTACTGCACTTGACTGAAGAAGTAGGTGTCTGCTATATCCTGCACTTGAGGTGAGTTGTGTTCTCAGGTTTACATTGCAATGGGCACTCTTCTTGTAAACACAAATTCAGATTTATATACTATATGCTAGCATGACTGTTTTTATTAGGCAGGACAGTGCAGTAGTTGATGTATCTTGGGTTAATATTAACCTAACTATTCATTTTTCCTTAGGTTAATATTAAAATGTCCAGTGTATATATATTTGAAAATGACTTGGAGATGCATATATTGTTTCACATTCTTCTTGTATCTGATCTAGTATTGCTTGTAGTGGTTTGTCCAAAATGTTGAATGATACTGCTTGGAGATGCATATATTGTTTCACCTCTTCACATGCCAATGTATTTTCCATGTTGTGATGGAGGCCTTTTTTGCCTTGTCCACCCGAGAGGCCCTTGAGTTTGCTGGAATGTCGATTAACTTCCGTTCCGGCAAATTCGGGTACTCCATATGTCCTATTTTCAGCAAAGGTCATGCTGAAATTTTCCGTGAATTTTAGCATGACTTTGCTAAAAATAGGACATATGGGGTACTTGTGACTAATGCATGGGCCGGGGTATCTTAGTAGTTAATTAAGTAGGATCAACTGCCCCGGCGTACTTGTGACTAATGCATGGCTTTTAGGGTGCCTCGGTGTCGATAAAAACCGAAATGATGAAAGCTTAGGCTTTTAGGGTGCCTCGGCGTCGAAAAACCCTCAATGATAAAAGCTTAGCTTTTAGGATGCCTCGGTGTCGACAAACCCTAAATGATGAGACCATGATCTTGTTCCTTGACAATAACCAACTTTTTGACCAAACTTTGTTCCTATTTAGAGAGAAACATGGCCAACAACGATGAGGCCGGGGGTTCGGGCGGCAAGGCATTCTGGGAGCTGTCCCAGGAGATGGAGGAACAACCTCACTTGTATGAGGACGCCGCCTTCCCCACCGATCCTGAGACCACTGATGGTACCGCCGAGGATGACCCCACTAATGCCACCACTGATGATGCCGCCGAGGATGCCACCACTGATGATGGCGGCGCACGCACAGATGGCAGCCAACCGAAGAGGCAACGGAAGGACCGGCGCCCGACCGTGCTCCGCACCCTCAAGGAGGAAGTTACTGAAGTGGACTCCGACGGGAATCCAATGGCGCCCGAACGAATAGTCAAGGGGTACTCGCTTCAGCTCGGGTGCATTCTCCGGAGCACCGTCTCGATCAACACCGAGAACCTAAGGCATCCTGACCAAGGGAATTTGCGCAACCTCCTCTTCACGAAGCTGCACGAACGATACAAGTTCCCCGCTGAATTTGAAAACACAAGCCTCAAAGGGAATAAAGTGAACAATGCTGCCCTCATGAAGATGAGCAAGGCCCTGTCTACTTGGAAAAGCAATGTGAAGAGAATGATCGAGAAAGGTGAGAGTTATGAGAAGATCAAGGAGAAAAATCCTTCGATCAACGAAGATGACTACAATGACTTCAAGATCAATTGCTCGAGCACCGCAAACTCCGAATCAAGTCAGTGGGGGAAAGAAATGCGGGAGCTGAACTTAGGGGAACACACACTCGGTCCCGGCGGTTACAGAGTGGCGGAGCCTATATGGGACAAGGAGGAGGCGGACCGTGCCGAGCAAGGCCTACCGCCCCTCTTCGATAAATACGGTGACAAGCAGACCAGGAACTTTGTCAGGGCCCAATACAAGAAGGACCCGAAAACAAAGAAGCTTACCACGGATCCGAAGACCAGGGCGCTTGAGCTTGTTCTGGTAAGGAATACACCCCCGTGTAATTAGCTCCATATGGTTGCATTCTAATTAATGAAGCCAAATTTCTAAATGGTTCACATTCCTTCCGCAGGCGACTGAAAGCAGTAGCGCGGGGTCGACTAAGAGCAACCCTTGGGACACCACTCTAAATAGGGCGTTGAATGTAATGAAGAACAAGGATAAGCTCAGTAAGCCGACGTCAGCTGGTCGTGTGGCCGGCAAAGGCTTGTCGACAAAATGGTCGTCATACTATAACACTGGTGGGCGAAAGGAGAAAAAGACCAGTTCGGAAAGCCAGGCGCGCGAGGTTCAAGAACTCAAGGCACAGGTGGCACGAATTCCGGAGATTGTCCAAGAGCAAGTGCAACAACAACTCGGAGCGACGATCACCGCCATTGTGCCTACCTTGATCCAGGGGTTGAGTGCGTGGATTGCGGGCGGCCAACAGGGGCCGCCCCCAATTCCTAGCTTCACGGCCAGCAACTCGCAGAACGCGATGGCGGGGCCATTGGTGTCTCCGGCGGAGGCGGCATTGGTGTCTCCGACGCCGGCACGGGAGCTTAATGCACCCAGGTGTACGCCTGCCGGCACCTCTGCAGCAAGCGGCCCCTCCGTCAACTGCACGCCTGTCGTTGGCGGTGCTTCGACATTAGCCGAGCTCGACGCCATCATCACGGTAACTAATTAAGCCTCTCTCGGCCGAGGACGTCATCTCCTTGCCTTTGACTGGGCATCCCTGACGCCCTACATGTTTTCGCAGGGCGCCGCCGACGTTCCGTGCACTCTCTTGCACTTCGTGAACAACGAGTTGGTCGATGTCGCCAAGGGCAAAACCGTTCAACCGGGCAACCCCTTGTTCCACGGTACCCAGATGCCACCCAACTTGTTTAGGGTTCAACTGGTTCGGGTGCTGCCAGGCTGCGACGAGTTGTTACCTCCGATTCGACCCGTCGGGGCCGACGATGATGACGTGATGACCCTCAGCGCCTGCCTGAGCTGGCCCCAGCTTTGGCCGAAGAGCCAGATTCGTTTGGGGGCGGGGGACACCACCCCAAAGACAACACCGCCAATCGTGCCGGCGCCAAGTCGGCCCCATGGCAAGACCGCCGCAACGGTGCCGGACATCCCTATGCCACTGGATCCAAACATGCATATGGCACAGGATCAGAACGACAACGACGACGATACATTTGGCAACGTCGATCAGTACTTTGCCGATCATGGGTACGGTGGCAACTTCATGGGGCCTCCTTCTGAAGAACCCAACCCAACAAAAGACGTGCGCGATCTAGCTGGTACCGCGGAGAAGCCAAGTTGCAACAGGCCTCGTCTGTAGTTCAGCTCTCAGGAGACGCCTCCAGCTGCCGACTTCACCGAGCCTCAGATAGGCGAGGTGCGAAATATTATCAGCCCCAACACACTCAAGAAGGCGGTCTGTGAGCAGATCTCGGTCCCATTACAGGAGAAGAAGAAGGCACGCAAAAGAAAGACTAACAAGGGTGCGGGCCAGCCGGCACCGAGTACGATCCGTGCTCAGGACGGGCCACCTTCACCTAAGGATTTAATGAGGAGGCTGCATGTGGCGGGTAGGCCGATGCTACCGAGAAATATGCTCGATGCTGCAACCGGTGCTATGCGGAGTCTGCATGACAGTGTTCTTTCTTTGGAGAAGCGGCGTCTCAGAGAGAATGATGTGGCATACCCGGTTTTCGCGGCCAAGGTGCCAGAGGGCAAGGGCTTTGTGGATAACTCCATCGGGGATACGATCGTCCTGCGGTTTGATGACATCCACGCCAACAGAATTTCCTTGACCAATTTAGCGTGGATGTCATCAAACCGCAGGACGATCGTACCCCCGATGGAGTTATCCA
>NC_041382.1:87306201-87331069 GCF_002162155.2 Triticum dicoccoides
AGCGGATGAAGGTTCAACATAGCGTGGATGTCATCAAACCGCAGGACGATCGTACCCCCGATGGAGTTATCCACAAAGCCCTTGCCCTCTGGCACCTTGGCCGCGAAAACCGGGTATGCCACATCCTTCTCTCTGAGACGCCGCTTCTCCAAAGAAAGAACACTGTCATGCAGACTCCGCATAGCACCGGTTGCAGCATCGAGCATATTTCTCGGTAGCATCGGCCTACCCGCCACATGCAACCTCCTCATTAAATCCTCAGGTGAAGGTGGCCCGTCCTGAGCACGGATCGTACTCGGTGCCGGCTGGCCCGCACCCTTGTTAGTCTTTCTTTTGCGTGCCTTCTTCTTCTCCTGTAATGGGACCGAGATCTGCTCACAGACCGCCTTCTTGAGTGTGTTGGGGCTGATAATATTTCGCACCTCGCCTATCTGAGGCTCGGTGAAGTCGGCAGCTGGAGGCGTCTCCTGAGAGCTGAACTGCAGACGACGCCTGTTGCAACTTGGCTTCTCCGCGGTACCAGCTAGATCGCGCACGTCTTTTGTTGGGTTGGGTTCTTCAGAAGGAGGCCCCATGAAGTCGCCACCGTACCCATGATCGGCAAAGTACTGATCGACGTTGCCAAATGTATAGTCGTCGTCGTCATTCTGATCCTGTGCCATATGCATGTTTGGATCCAGTGGCATAGGGATGTCCGGCACCGTTGCGGCGGTCTTGCCATGGGGCCGACTTGGCGCCGGCACGACTGGCGGTGTTGTCTTTGGGGTGGTGTCCCCCACCCCCAAATGAATCTGGCTCTTCGGCCAAAGCAGGGGCCAGCTCAGGCAGGCGCTGAGGGTCATCACGTCATCATCGTCGGCCTCGACGGGTCGAATCGGAGGTAACAACTCGTCGCAGCCTGGCAGCACCCGAACCAGTTGAACCCTAAACAAGTTGGGTGGCATCTGGGTACCGTGGAACAAGGGGTTGCCCGGTTGAACGATTTTGCCCTTGGCGACATCGACCAACTCATTGTTCACGAAGTGCAGGAGAGTGCACGGAACGTCGGCGGCGCCCTGCGAAAACATGTAGGGCGTCAGGGATGCCCAGTCAAAGGCAAGGAGATGAAGTCCTCGGCCGAGAGAGGCTTAATTAGTTACCGTAATGATGGCGTCGAGCTCGGCTAATGTCGAAGCACCGCCAACGGCGAGCGTGCAGTTGACGGAGGGGCCGCTTGCTGCAGAGGTGCCGGCCGGCATACACCCGGGTGCATTAAGCTCCCGTGCCGGCATCGGAGACACCAATGTCGCCTCCGCCGGAGACACCAATGGCCCCGCCATCGCGTTCTGTGAGTTGCTGGTCGTGAAGCTAGGAATCGGGGGCGGCCCCTGTTGGCCGCCCGCAATCCACGCACTCAACCCCTGGATCAAGGTAGGCACAATGGCGGTGATCGTCGCTCCGAGTTGTTGTTGCACTTGCTCTTGGACAATCTCCGGAATCCGCGCCACCTGTGCCTTGAGTTCTTGAACCTCGCGCGCCTGGCTTTCCGAGCTGGTCTTTTTCTCCTTTCGCCCACCAGTGTTATAGTTGACGACCATTTTGTCGACAAGCCTTTGCCGGCCACACGACCAGCTGACGTCGGCTTACTGAGCTTATCCTTGTTCTTCATTACATTCAACACCCTATTTAGAGTGGTGTCCCAAGGGTTGCTCTTAGTCGACCCCGCGCTACTGCTTTCAGTCGCCTGCGGAAGGAATGTGAACCATTTAGAAATTTGGCTTCATTAATTAGAATGCAACCATATGGAGCTAATTACACGGGGGTGTATTCCTTACCAGAACAAGCTCAAGCGCCCTGGTCTTCGGATCCGTGGTAAGCTCCTTTGTTTTCGGGTCCTTCTTGTACCGGGCCCTGACAAAGTTCCTGGTCTGCTTGTCACCGTATTTATCTAAGAGGGGCGGTAGGCCTTGCTCGGCACGGTCCGCCTCCTCCTTGTCCCATATAGGCTCCGCCACTCTGTAACCGCTGGGACCGAGTGTGTGTTCCCCTAAGTTCAGCTCCCGCATTTCTTTCCCCCACTGACTTGATTCGGAGTTTGCGGTGCTCGAGCAATTAATCTTGAAGTCGTTGTAGTCATCTTCGTTGATCGAAGGATTTTTCTCCTTGATCTTCTCATAACTCTCACCTTTCTTGATCATTCTCTTCACATTGCTTTTCCAAGTAGACAGGGCCTTGCTCATCTTCATGAGGGCAACATTGTTCACTTTATTCCCTTTGAGGCTTGTGTTTTCAAATTCAGCGGGGAACTTGTATCGTTCGTGCAGCTTCGTGAAGAGGAGGTTGCGCAAATTCCCTTGGTCAGGATGCCTCAGGTTCTCGGTGTTGATCGAGACGGTGCTCTGGAGAATGCACCCGAGCTGAAGCGAGTACCCCTTGACTATTCGTTTGGGCGCCGTTGGATTCCCGTCGGAGTCCACTTCAGTAACTTCCTCCTTGAGGGTGCGGAGCACGGTCGGGCGCCGGTCCTTCCGTTGCCTCTTCGGTTGGCTGCCATCTGTGTGTGCGCCGCCATCATCAGTGGTGGCATCCTCGGCGGCACCATCAGTGGTGGCATCAGTGGGGTCATCCTCGGCGGTACCATCAGTGGTCTCAGGATCGGTGGGGAAGGCGGCGTCCTCATACAAGTGAGGTTGTTCCTCCATCTCCTGGGACAGCTCCCAGAATGCCTTGCCGCCCGAACCCCCGGCCTCATCGTTGTTGGCCATGGTTCTCTCTAAGTAGGAACAAAGTTTGGTCAAAAAGTTGGTTATTGTCAAGGAACAAGATCATGGTCTCATCATTTAGGGTTTGTCGACACCGAAGCATCCTAAAAGCTAAACTTTTATCATTGAGGGTTTTTCGACGCCGAGGCACCCTAAAAGCCTAAGCTTTCATCATTTCGGTTTTTATCGACACCGAGGCACCCTAAAAGCCATGCATTAGTCACAAGTACTCCGGGGCACTTGATCCTACTTAATTAACTACTAAGATACCCCGGCCCATGCATTAGTCACAAGTACCCCATATGTCCTATTTTTAGCAAAGTCGTGCTAAAATTCACGGAAAATTTCAGCATGACCTTTGCTGAAAATAGGACATATGGAGTACCCGAATTTGCCGGAACGGAAGTTAATCGACATTCCAGCAAACTCAAGGGCCTCTCGGGTGGACAAGGCAAAAAAAGGCCTCCATCACAACATGGAAAATACATTGGCATGTGAAGAGGTGAAACAATATATGCATCTTCAAGCAGTATCATTCAACATTTCGGACAAACCACTACAAGCAATACTAGATCAGATACAAGAAGAATGTGAAACAATATATGCATCTCCAAGTCATTTTCAAATATATATACACTGGACATTTTAATATTAACATAAGGAAAAATGAATAGTTAGGTTAATATTAACCCAAGATACATCAACTACTGCACTGTCCTGCCTAATAAAAACAGTCATGCCAGCATATAGTATATAAATCTGAATTTGTGTTTACAAGAAGAGTGCCCATTGCAATGTAAACCTGAGAACACAACTCACCTCAAGTGCAGGATATAGCAGACACCTACTTCTTCAGTCAAGTGCAGTAAAAGACCGTTTGCAGAACCTGTTTAGTCAGAGTTGAACATTACATAAGATGAGAACTCTACATAACTAATATTGGTATGACAGATAGAAAACTAAGAATGGATAAAAAAACTAAGCATGGCAGAAGACGATGATGCATCTTCTGTGTCGTCAACTTTCAAAACAGAACCGGAATTCTGTTGATAAATGGAAGCATGAAACTTCAATAACAGAATCTGGGGGGTGCTCGGCGGCGAGGGGGACGGGATCTGGCGAGGTGGGATAGCGTTCGAGATGGAGGGGGATCGAGATCAAGTGTCCATGAAATTTAAAAATATTCATGATAGTTCAAAAAGTGCCCATGAAATACAATCGAGAAATGAAGGCTACGATTTAAATACAATCGATCTTAGCTAGCTATCTGTTCAAAATCTTCTTGCCCTTCTTTTTCGCAAATGGAGTTCTTCTGTGGAACGGACGTCCTTTAGGTAGGGTGGTCCTGCTTCTTCTTGTGGTGTATGTTGCTACTTCATCATCGTCGTCATGTTCGATCCTCGGGTCGCCGTACTTGTCGAAGTCTTGCTCATTGGCTACTCCATCCATTCCGATGATCTTCCTTTTGCCTCTCCTCACGACAACACGACTGGGCTTTGACGGGTCGGTAATGAAGAAGCATTGGTCCACTTGGGAAGCCAGTACCCATGGCTCATTTTTCGCGGTGACGTTTGCGCCCGCGGTTTTGGATTTGGCTTCGGGTATAACCATGGTGGTGAAATACCGGTCTTCTTTTAGGACGCTCTTGGCCCATCTGACACGGAACATCGGGACCTTCTCTCCAGCGTAGCTCAGCTCCCAGATCTCCTCGATCCTTCCGTAGTATCTGTCCTTGTCGTTACCGGTGTAGGATTCCATCGTTACCCCGGAGTTCTGATAACCATCGCTCTTCATGTCCTTGGCCTCGGTGTAGAATGTGTAGCCGTTGATATCGTACGCCTCATAGGTCATCAGGTTGTGCTCGGCGCCCTGTGACAAGGCGAATATGAGTTGTTCTTCCGCGGAAGAATCCTCATGTAAAGGGTACGATAGAAGCTTCTGCTTGAACCAACGCGTGAAACATGAGTTGTGCTCTTTGAGTATATCTCCGTCCGTCCTCTGTTGGCCTCGGTCATTGTACGTCTTCTTAATAAAGGTTTTGTGCTCTACCACCCAAGGATCGACCACGTCTATGTGTTGTAGCGCGACTAGGTTTGCTCTTTCAAAGTCGGCGAGTCGACCCTCGAAGTTGACATGCATTTCGCGGCGACCCTCACGGTGACCCCATCCAGCGAGCCTGCCGAGGTGCCTGTTGACGGGCAGACCAACGGGGTTCTCGATGCCTAGATAATTCGTGTAGTAGGAGATGCACTCTTCGGTCAGAAAGCCCCTGGCTATGCTTCCCTCTAGACGTGACATGGTGCGAACGTATCCTTTGATGACACCATTCATCCTTTCGAACGGCATCATGCTGTGCAGGAACGTCGGCCCGAATTGGATGATATCCTCCACTATATGGACCAGCAGATGCACCATAATGTCGAAGAATGCGGGCGGGAAGTACATCTCAAGCTCGCATAGTATCACCACGATCTCTTCCTGTAGCCTTCTGAGTTGCCTCACGCCAATCGACTTCCGAGAGATGACGTCGAAAAAGTTGCATAGGCCAAATAGCATTTCACGGACGTGCGCGTCCATGATCCCACGGATTGCAACTGGAAGTATCTGCGTCATCAGCACGTGACAGTCGTGAGACTTCATCCCGCTGAACTTCTGCTTCGCTGGGTCTAGGTATCTGCTTATCTTCCCCGCGTAACCGTAAGGAAGTTTTACTCCTAGGAGGCAGGTGAAAAACTGCTCGATCTCCTCCTGACTTAGAGTGAAGCACGCGGGAGGGTAGTCATTTCTGGTCTTCTTGGCCTTTTTGCCTTTGCGACGACTTTCTGTGTCCTGCTTCGCCTCATCATCATCATCATCATCATCATATATAGCGTGAAGCTCCTGCCTGATGCCCATTGATTTCAAGTCTGCCCTTGCTTTCGGCCCATCTTTGGTCCTCTCTAGCATGCTGAGCAGGGTACCAAGCAGACTCTCGCACACGTTCTTCGTGATATGCATGACATCAAGGTTGTGAGGCACACGGTGGATCTTCCAGTACGGCAAGTCCCAGAAAACAGACCTCGTTTTCCATACCTTCAGCAGCGGCTCTGGCGCCTTTTGCTTCTTTCCCGGCTCTGGCGCCTTTTGCTTCTTTCCCGGCAGTGGGCAGTCTTTCCAATTTTTTAACAGCTTGTCTATTTCCTCGCCACTCCTTGTACACGGGCATTTTCGGGGTTCGGTTTCACCATCGAACAGATCCTTGCGTTTCCTCCACGGGTCATCGTCGCGAAGCCACCTTCGATGTCCCATGAACACGGTTTTTGAAGACCCGGAATCTCTATCTAGCTGGTGATACGTTGTGTCATCCATGCACCTTACGCATCCAGAAAATCCGTGGACTACCTGCCCCGCGAGATATCCGTAACCGAGATAGTCGTGCACCGTCGTGAGCAGTGCGGCTCTCATAGGGAAATATTCTTTCTCTGCGGCGTCCCACGTATTGGCTGGCGTTTTCCACAGTGTGTCTAGCTCCTCCTTCAGCAGCCCCAGATACAGATTGATGTCGTTCCCTGGTTGTTTCAGCCCTTCAATTAGCATACTCATGTGAATGTACTTCCTCTTCATGCACAACCAGGGGGGAAGGTTGTACATCCACCCAAACACAGGCCATGTGCTATGTGTGCTTCTCTGGCTGCCAAACGGATTGACTCCATCGGTGCTCGCGCCCAGCACGATGTTCCTTGGATCCTTCCCAAATTCTGGGTATTCGAAGTTCAACGCTTGCCACTGGCTCGCATCCTTAGGGTGACTCAGCATCTTGTCTTTTTTATCTATCTCCGGATCATTTGCGTCATCTTCTCGCTTCTTCTCCTCCCTATCCGTGTGCCAACGCAGGAGCTTTGCTACCTTAGGGTCCGCGAAATACCGCTGCAGACGAGGAGTGATCAGAAAGTACCACACCACTTTTCGAGGAGCTTTCTTCCTCTTCTTGTATCGAGTGACGCCGCACACCGGACATATGGTAGACTCCGCGTGCTCGTCCCGATAAATGATGCAATTGTTCATGCACACATGGTATTTCACATGCGGTAAATCCAGAGGACACACGATTTTCTTCGCCTCCTCCAAACTGGTCGGACACTTGTTCCCCTTGGGAAGACGTTCGTGCCAGAATGACATGTTCTCGTCGAAGCATGCGTCGGTCATTTTGTGTTTTACCTTCATCTCCAGAGCCACGAGCGTTACTTTCAGACGGGTATCCTCGGGCCTGCATCCTTCATACAATGGAGTAACCGCGTCTAACTCAAGTTGATCCATCTTGGCTTTCTCTCGGGCGGCAGCTCCTGCATTATCCGTCTGCTTGAGAAGCAGCTCTTGAATATGAGGGTCCTACACCCAGCCCATCGATGGTCCAGCGTCGTCTGCTCCGCCGGCATCATCATCTTCATGATCATGCCCGTCGTCTGCTCCGGCATCTTCCTCATCATCATGTCCTGCATCTTCTACATGATGACTGTGTACAGCATCACCGTCATGATCATCTCCTGGGGATTCTTCGTCTCTCGCCCGCCCGAGCCGCGGTGGTTGTCTTGCTGCCCTTCCTCATTTTTCTTGCCCGGCCCCCATGGACGACTTCGTAGTCATCTTCATCACCTTGACACCGATAGCCATCCATGAAATCACGCAAGAGCACGTGGTCCCGCACCTGCCCGAAATCCGGGTCCGCAATAAGGCTCTTCAGCTTGCATCTTCGACACGGACATCTTATCTCCGTCTCGTTCTTTTGAAGCATCTCGGCCTTCGCGGACCTCAAAAACCTATTCACGATGCCTTCGGTCATCGTGCGGACCATGGTCGCCTGCGGGGTAGAGCAAAATGATATTTTAGAACCAAGAAAAAATTTGGCATGACTTTCCCTAAAAATAGGACCAAAAAGAATGCTTAATGCCAAAATTCTCGCCGAAACGGAAATGAATCAACATTCCGGCAAAATATTGGCAACTATCACATTTCAAATACCGATACACCTCCAAACACAAACACATATGCAACACCACAAACATATGCAACACCACGAACATACATAGATCTAGCTAGGCCATAAAAAGTGCATGTGCACATTGTTGTAGGGAGAACAACATAAATATAGCTTCCCCACTTACTTACCTATCAAAACAAGGTAATTTAACCACTTAAATTGAATGAATCTATGGTGGAAATGAGGTGAAAAAGAGGAGGCACCCGAGACAAGGAGGAGGAGAGAATGAAGTGGGGAGAAAGTGAGTGTGGGTAGGAGAGGCTGTCCAAAATATCTTGTTGCTGCCCACTTACTAATGGCGCACCAACTCTAAATGCGCCATTAGTAATCCAGGTTGCTAATGGCGCACCTTCTGGTGGTGCGCCATTAGTAGTTTTGCAAAAAAAAACATACTAATGGCGCACTGTTCCACAGTGCACCATTACTAGTTTAAACTAGTAATGGCGCACGGTGGAACAGTGCGCCATTAGTAGTTTTGCAAAAAAAGGAATAAAAAATATAATAAAAAACAACATTAGTGGCGTACTTTCCATGCGCCATTACTAGTTACAACTAGTAATGGCGCACTGTGTCTGGATGCGCCATTAGTATGTTTGGACAGGCGCACTAGTTCAAAAAAAAATTGATATTAATGGCGCACCTGGCCCAGGGTGCGCCATTAGTAGTTTCAACTCTAATGGCGTATCAGAAGGTGGTGCGCCATTAGTATATACTAATGGCGCACCGCTACTAATGGCGCACCGCTTGTCTGGTGCGCCATTAGTGTCAATCTCATCTATAGCCCTTTTTCTAATAGTGAGGAGGAAGCCATTGATGGGTTGGAGGCTACTGTAGCAACTCTAGGAGCTGATGAGAAGGTAGCATTCTTTCATGTTGTCAAATTACTTAATTACCAACTCGACTAATGTAATAGCATTAAAAAAAAGCATTCATACGCATTTGTTTAATGGCAGAAGAAGAAATAGCATGCAGTAACGCAACATATTGTATACAGGTGACAACTCCATCTCAGCACGCGGTAGCACACAAATTTCATTTCAAAAACAAACCCAAATCAAAGAAAATCATTCATGGCATCAGTTTATTCCAGATCTAAAGTCTCGTGGGGTCAAGGGACTTGAACAATCCATAAATTCATGAGTTGCCGCAAAGCTATTTTTCAACCTGGATAAGAAACTATAGAGGTAGCATCAAAGTGAAGCCAACATAATATTATAGTAACTTACATGACGCACACTTGAACCGAGAAATATCGATGTCTCCAGGGTGACCTGGACAGGAGTATGATATGGGGCAGGCAGAGAGGTCTCATGCCTCCTCCACCGCCTCTCACACAAGGAGCCATGGCCCAAGAAAAATCGTCACCCTTCTTTCAAACACAACAACAATAGAGGGAGCTAAAGAGGTCACCGTGGGACAGAGAACACGATGGAGTGAGAAACAGGGAGCCTAATTTGTGAACTTTGAATGAATGAGTCCCAACATCTTTTGGATTTTATCAGAAGCACTTAAACTCACTGGTTCAGGCTTAAAAACGGAAAAGGTGTGATGGCTCCCTGTTCACTCCATCCTGTTCTGTCTCCAGCAATCTGCCACCGTAGGAGACAATGGGTAAAAAAAGAACACTCCATGTGACAACTTTCAGCTTAGTGGTTTGTGTTCTTGGTATGCCTAGGATTCTGCTCTGTATGATACTCCCTCCGTCCCAAAATAAGTGTCTCAACTTTGTCCTAACTTTAGTACAAGTTGTACTAAAGTTGAGACTTATTTTGGGACGGAGGGAGTACTTGTATGGAGTTGTGGGGAGCTTTGAGTTTATCTCTATCTTATGTGGGACAGTTGGAGTGCTTGTTGGTCCTTCTTAAGTTGGGTGTTGTGTGCTTTCTTTTTTTGCTACCGTTTGCTTCAGGAGCAAGAATGTCCTGGTGTCCCAGAAGACCCAAAAAAAAGTTTGCTTTCTAGTATTCCCTCCATTCGGAAATAACTGGCGTGGCTTTAGTTCAAATTTGAACTAAAACCACGTCAGTTTTCAAAACGGAGGTAGTATAAAGCAGGGCATATGCCTGTTTGTCTTAAAAACCTTTCAACTCAGTAAAGAAAAGATTTCAACAGCAAACTCATGCAACTATGTGAATCCATAGCTTTGAAATGACATGATTTCAACTTCCAGCTGACAGAATAGGAACTTTCAACCATGAAATTTGAGATTTCGTGTTGGAGGAGAAAGAAGCTGAGCTTTGAACTCCATGAACAGTAGGTTTCAGCTCAATTAACACAAACTTTTAACAATCGAAACGGACCCTAAGTTAGAAAAAAAAACTATAAATTAGTACACTAGCCACATACAGGCCGTGTATTATTCTGTAATTAGTACAATAGCCACATCACTATTGCTGATACATGGGATGGTGTTAACCTTAGGATTACTTTTAGAAGGTGTGTGGACAACAGATTGCTCCTCCAGTGGTTTGACTTTGTTCATATTGCTGAGTCTATTCGGCTTAATACTGATGCCGATGCTGTGATGTGGAAGCTTGAATCCAATGGTATTTACTCTGTCGGTCTTTATATGCTGTTGTGAGGGGGGCCGTCCCTGTTCATATTCCTGCTGTTTGGCAACTTAATGTTCCTCCTAAAATCCATATTTTTCTTTGGCTTTTACCTCATAATAAGTTGCTCACTAGAGATAACCTAGCTAAAAGGCAAAATCTTGACAATTTATCCTGCCTATTCTGTAACGAAGATGCCTGTACGCGCGCATTCTTTGCCTGTGCTGTTGCCACTAAGGCGCGGAGAAATCTTAGTACCCGCACTAGGTTAACACTAATGTGAACTTTGAGGTACATTACTAAGTGGTGGATCAGTCACAAAAAACACCAGACAATTAACCTAGTTCATGCAGCAACTCTATGGTCTGTGGAAATATAGGAATGAGCTCTGTTTTAACAGAAGTTCATGGGCTGGTGTGCAGGTGATCCTGAGAGGCATAGCATTAATGTTCTCTCAGTGGGCAATCTTGTGCTCTGGAGTCTGGACATGCAAAAGGAGCGCGTGCTGGAGATCACAGCTTCACTCTGGGCGCTTGCCATGAGCCCAAGTCCACAGCTGTGGCCGGATCCAGGCTGATGGGGCGTCGGTTGAGGCCTTCGTCTCTGTCAGGATTGCCGGCTTCTGAAGATGCCGCTGGATGGGGAGCCTCCATTGTTGGGCAGGCAAAACATGCGGAGGAATCCTCCCGCAGATTGACTGAAGACGGCATCTAGCTCAGGATTGCGCCTGGGGCTTGAAAACAGAGCTTGACTTGCAGCGGCGTGCTCATGCGCTATGTGGAATGTTTGGTTTCATTTTAGTGACAATTGGAGACGGGGCTGGGTGCCCTTTTTTCCTCTAAAATAAACAGCTTGTGCATTATTATCAATGAAAACTTCTACTGTAATACATAACTCAGAAATTTGAAATTGCAGCCCAAAAAGGGAACAGATCAGGAACGCCCTAAAAATGTGGAATTCTTTTGCCAGCTACGTACCTTGGTGCTTACGGCCCGCGGGGGTGGCGGCGCGGTGGCCGGGGGAGATGCCGACACAAAGGTGTGGCGTAGGCGGCGGGGACGGTCGACGGAGTCGAGGCGGCGGGAAGGATCACCTACGATGGTGGAGGTGATTGAGGACGGGCGGGTGCGGTTGGGCGTGAAGCCGCCGGTCGCCGCTGACTGGAGGGGCGGTGGAGGTAGCCTAACCGGGGGGGTGCGCAGTGAGGACAGCAAACTGACTGTAGCCTGCACTGGACGCTCACTGAAGGCAGGGCGACGGGCGACGGCCGTGACGAGATGGAGAGGTGCGGCGCGCGGAGACAACCGACGATGCGATTTGGGTCTTCCCGTCTCGCTCGGCAAAAGGAGAAGAAGGGGCGGGGAAAATAAATAAACGGTTCCTGCTCTGACATTAATATATCCGGATTGTTCGGATACTTGTGGGTCTCCAACGCGGATTTTTTTTCTTTTTTTTTTGCGGGGAAAAAACATTCCATTACTTAAGGAGGCCTATCAGCCTTGACCAAGTTTACAAGAAAGTCTCTAACACGGATCCATGTACTCTCTTTTTTTTTTTGCGGGGTGGATTCATGTACTATTGAGCTGATATCTTGACAACTCAAAATAAAATTAATTAAAAAATGTGTATGAACGTTTGAAAAGCCTCGGACCGGTATCGGATCAATCGTGAAGCGGAGTAAGAGAGTCCGGACATCCGCTTACAGCACATCGGTCCCGTCCATCAGGGTCACTTCCCTTCTTTCTTCCCTGCTCTCTATAATCGTCGCCTTTCTCTCTTCAATCTGGATAGACTGTCCTTCAACACACGTCGCCTTTCTCTCTTCAATCTGGATAGACTGTCCTTCAACACACGCTTCTATCTACTCAACCCTCCCTTTACTTTGTTCGGTATGTCTTGAAACTGTTGTCGCCCACCACCTATTCGGTGAAATGACCGAACATAGAATTTCCAGCGGATGATGTATAAGTTGGTGCAAAAAAATAGTTTTAGAGCAGCAGAGAGAAGACTTCCAATGGATGATGTATAAGTTGGTGCAAAATTTTAGTTTCAGGACACGAGAGAGAAGGTTTTTGCACCATCGCGGTGATTGTTAATCCAACAGACAATGTAAAAGCGATGACTTAAACAGCTTTTTTTCTTCCTGGCTGCATTTGTTGGAGCAGTGTTTTTAGCAGGAGGTGATGTAAACGGCCCTTTTTCATGTGGTTGTGCGTGATGAATCGCCCGCAACGGTGCTGCCAATATGCAGCACGAGGAGGCAATATTTTGGGCATGGTGGAAAAGAAATTACACCACTGCATGCACATACATCATCTGCTGGAGCACCGATTTTTGACCAAAGTGCCCTAAATGGCAGTTTTCTGGGCGCAGCGGCGTTTATGCATCATCTGTCAGAGATGCTCTCAAAACAAGTGTCAAACCCTTAAATCGTTACGTAGATGCATTACATTACAAAAGCATTACAAAATCACACTCGGATGAGGTTGCTGCACAGCCAAAAAGTAAACAAGAAAAAGGAATATACATTCTCGCTAGCAGCTGCTACAACTAACGAAAGAAGGGGCGAATATCCTTAAAAAGAATATACAAACGTGGAACTAGAAGAAACCAAAACCTCCTATCTCGGACTGTTCCAAGGGGACGAAGACTTGTACTGAAAACCATGCGGCGCGGATCCATGTCCCAAATCAAGACTGTGGAGCTGTTCCATCAACTGCGACCTCCGTTCTTTGAAGAAATCTAGTCTGGTCGTCAGCTCAACCAGGGTGGACGACGGCACGGGTGGTTGCCTCCCGTACTCGACAGCCTGCATTACAACAAGAGAGTTCAACACCTTGGTTGCCTTGAAAAGGATTGGTGTGCTTGCGTTAAGACCATACAGTAGGACCATAAGATGCAATGATTTCTCTTACCTCCCCTGCTCTTGGATTGTTCGCGGACATTGCACCGCTCTCCGCTGGCATGCTTGACGACGTCTCCCTTGAATCGCTCGAAGAGGCATCCAAGGAGTGCTTGCGGGAGAAGGGCTTCGAAGAAGCCTGGGTCAGCACGTGCTGTTTGATACTTCTCCAGTGTGATGCGCCCGACAAGCTCTCCTGTCAGAAAGTTAACGTGGCTTCAATTCTAAGTATGATCCTCGTGCAACACCAGTTTCACATCACACCAGTTAAGTTTTTCATTGTTGGCTTGCCCTTTTACAACTAAAACAAACTGAGCTCTGTAAACTACTATCTCCATTCCTAAATATAAGACACTGGGGCAGTTTAGGAATGGAGAGTATTATGGAAATGCAATGAATAATGGATTTGATTCAGCTAACTGGTTGGAAGACTTCTAAAGGGTAGTAGATTGATAGGGGCGTTTTTATCAAACCTCGTTCCTCTGCTTCTTCTCTTGATTACAGAAAGCAAGTTTAGTATCAAACCCTGGTTGAACAAAGCTCCTGGTGGCAATAAATATTTGCAATTGTTAATATATTACAATCTGAAAGAATAATTCAAGAACGGAACACATTCAACTTACAAACCATATGTTTTAAGCTGATACTATGCCTTACTACATAAACATCACGCTTTTGTTACTAAAATACTAAGCATAAAACTTGGTGGACATTTAGTATACCGCATATATGTTGATATTTAAAAGTAATTGTACATATTAGCTTAATGGCAACGTATCAGGTGCAAGTGTAACCCGCTATATCCAGAAGTAGGGAATCTCATGCTTGCACATCTAAGTTTGAGACCGTCCTTTCATGGGTGGGTTCAAATAGTACCTGACCAGTTGAGGGCCCAAATCAATATGAAAATACCCAAATAAAAAACCATGTACTTCTCAGTTTACATTACCTATGTATAAATTTCAAATTCAAACTCGTTTTGCGTTAAGAGTAGAAATAAAAAGGATAATAGAAAAAAAACTGGCACATGTTATAGTTAAAACTATAGTTTCACCCTTCTAATACACGAGTTCAAATTCTAAAATGTGTAACCCCGCTCTAGATTACACCAACATTTCTATACTTTTTGAATTTTTCATGTTTATTTGATGCCCTGGCCTGACAGAAGCCACATTGCACAATTACACCCTAACAGCTTGGGTTGGACCTGATACATTCACTTCTAATTTGATATACTCCCTCCGTCCGAAAAAGCTTGTCCCTCAAATGGATGTATGTAGCACCAAGTTAGTGCTAGATACATCCATTTGAGGGACAAGCTTGGGACAAGTTTTTTCGGACGGAGGGAGTACTAACAGCTTGGGGGTATTGCACAATTACACCATGCCGTATGCTCTTCATAAAAGACAGATGAACGGAATTATTAATCATGAGTAATACTCCCTCCGTCCCAAAATAAGTCTCGTTGATTTAGTACAAACTTTGTACTAAAGCAGCGACACTTATTTTGGGACGGAGGGAGTACATCAATCATTGTCTTACTGTGGGAGATGACTTGAACGATGCTGATAACGATCATTCTCGTCTACGAGAGAGTCGTACTGGTGTTGGCGCTGTTGACTAAGTTGGACATGCAGCTCTGCAACCTTCTGCTTTAACCTTGCAACATCAGCTTCTGCGAGAGCAATCTCCTCAAGCTCTGCCTTCGTCTTAAGGCAAAGAAATTAGACACCGCCAAAAACTGAAAGTATGATAACTGCTGACCAGCTGCTAGATTCACATTTCAGTACCTTTGAGTCCATAGCACGTGAACCAGAAAATTGTCCAGAAGACATGCTTAATCCAACTTCTAATGCAGCTCTAAGATCCCTTTCAGCCTGCAGCTGCTCTTGCAACCTTGATACCTACAGGGACAAACAATTGCGATCAAACAAAGAATCAAGCCGTCATTTAATCCTACAGAATTTTTTATAATTATTTAATGGGATGTTGTTGAACAAAAATTGCAACAAGATCAAGTTTAAAAGATGGAAATTATGGGTAAATTCCCATCATACAAGTGTGAAATGTAGTTGATTCATATAGTGGGAAAATGTGGCATACATCTTGTTCCAGCACCAAACGGCGCTCATGCAGAGCTTGCTTTCTTCTTTCCAAACTAGCCTGTAAGATTGCATTACCTCTAGTCTGAGAAGAATTTTCAGTTAGTTTGCAAGATCCCCACATCACAGGCCTACAATTACAGAATATGTGTTCCTTCCTTACCTCTTTCGCAATCCTAATTTGCAGATCATTCTTTGCAATCTCAAGTCTTTGGATAGCAAGCCTGAAAGGTACGTTTGCATAGTGAAATAGTTAAGTACAAAATCAACCCTTCAATGATAATATCACTACATGTGATCCAACAGAAAGTTAAAAGCTACGCGACAAGCATGGCCACACCCATCAATGGTAGCACAGGCCACAAAGATAGCACAGAAACTTTTAAATTAATAGCAACAACTTTCTCAATAGGGAATTAGTACTTGGAATGACTGGGAACTTACTCTTCTTCACCCGATGAATCAACAAACTCTGACTGCTGGCTCTTTCTTGCCTGTGTAAACCACATGTTTAGATCCACAAGGTCAAAACAGAAGCTACAGTAGACAACTACAGATGCTTCTTCAAGAGTAACTAGAGTAGTGTATTTATTCCAAAACCATGACTAGTTTTAAAAACAACACAATGGAAGTCAACGGAATGATATTCACTGAACTAGCATAAACATATAGAGGAAGACAACAAAAGGTAACGACTCGCTTACATTACTCCGTCCCCAAATATTAGAACGCTTCACATGTAACTGAGTTTCATTGGACTTGGACTGCCTATCTGCAGAATGTTCAGCTCCAGGACCAGGTAAAGGAACTCCTGCATCCAAAGACGAAAGAATCTCTCCCATTGACAATGGAGACTCATGACTGGAAACCAGATTTGTTGGATCATTTCCATTCGGTAATCTCTGGACATTTATCGTCCCATTTTGATTTAAATGGCTGTGTGGAGCATCCTTTAAATCCGACTTTGCTTCCAAAGCCTTATCTGTGACAAAACGTTCGGCGTCTGAATCACCAGGGTCTACCTGTTGTGCCACATTAAGATGAGTAAGAAAGGAAAACCACACAATGATATCGACACGAAAAGAGTTGCTAGCCGAATAACATTGAAAATCAAGTCAGTTTCGGACTGGACTACTCGGAACTTCACACCACAAACATTAATAAAATGAACTATAAACTGGGGATAGGCTAGGTAGGAATTTTTTACAGGGAAAGGAGCCGGAAAAAAGCTTTATAAGATTATGATATTGTAGCCAAAATTTGATCACACTAATAACATGAGTAAGAAAGGAAAAACCACATAATGATATTGACACAAAAAGAGTTGCTAGCTGAATAACATTGAAAATTAAGTCAGTTTCAGACTGGACTACTCGGAACTTCACACCACAAACATTAATAAAATGAACTATAAACTGAGGATAGGCTAGGTAGGAATTTTCTACAGAGAAAGGAGCCGGAAAAAAGCTTTGTAAGATTATGATATTGTAGCCAAAATTTGATCCACACTATTAACGTGCAGAAAAATACATCATCAGTAAAACTGGAAGCAAATCAATTTTATTAGCTATCTTAAAAATATACAAGGCAAATATATGATTGGTAACCATGAATTTCTAGATTAGAAACTTCAAAATTGCAAACCATATCAAACCTGGTAGTCATAGAGGTCAGCACCAGTACATGCACTGCTTTCACTCAAGTTTCCACTCAGTATACGCTCATCTAATTCTTGATCTACATCATTCTCTGCATCATGAAATCCATTATCTTTGGCATCCACAGTTTCATCATCTGTAGACTCACTTCCACTATCTTGAATTCGAGAATCGGGTGAGAGGGAACACCTTGGGTGTTCATCCTGTAGAAGTGATGAACATTATGATAAGCAGCTTTAAGGTAACTCGGGAAGTGGAAGAACAAGTAGCAAATGCATCAGCCTAAATTGCCTAGAATAGCATCATCAGGGCAATGAACTCTGGGATAGCATCAGGTAAACTTACATCAAATATGCTCTCATATTCCTCTAATAGAGTTGTGACAATGCATTGAGCATTGTTAGCAGCATTTGCAGCAGCTATGAGCTGAGCAGAATTGTCATCACTCATGTCTATGTCATCTTCCATCTCACATTCACCCGCCAGAAGTGGACGCAGCAAGAGAGGAGCCATACAAGCAGCAACTGCTGATGGAGTCATTCGATTCTCAGTAGTATGAGAAGCAACAGTGTGCATCATCCTCAAAATTCTGCAAACATCATGTATATGAGCTAATTGAAGAATTAACTTGATTACTGACAAGGAAATGATGTTTCTGCTCCAGTTGCATAAACTATTAGGTTCACCATGTGGTGATCATAGAAAGAATTATATTTAGAATGTACTCCCTCCGTCCGGAAATACTTGTCCTAGAAATGGATAAAATGGATGTATCTATAACTAAAATAAGTCTAGATACAACCATTTCTAAGACAAGTATTTCCGGACAGAGGGAGTACTGCTTGGCACGATATCCCTGCAGGTAAAATTGTTTACACATTGTCAACCCAAAAAGAAGACTAACCTCTGTAACAGCCGCCTATTAGGCTCGGGAAATGTCTCAGACATCGCTGCACGCATCGAATTTATCCGAGATTCCTTACTCTCTAGACCTAAACAAGGACGATAGAAGTGAAAAAGAATGGTAAAGAGCAGAATATGAATTACCACTAATCGTTAGATAACTAAGATAATACTAATCATTAGGTTTCTACAGACATCTTTTTAAACAAATAACATTATGAAATTTCATATATTAACTACCTCTATTAAATTGCAACTTCTGATAAGATAGTCTCAATCCATGGCCATGATATGAGCATTCTACTTGCTAAGGTACCAAATGTTCCAAGAGTGTAGTCAGATGTTCAAATAGTTTAGGTTTAATGCTACTGGTTTTTGTCTAGCCTATGAGTCCAATGTACCATTTAAAGTTGGCTCTTAGCCTACAACACCAATATAGCTGATGAGGACCAACAGAGAGAAGTAAAAGAAGAAAAAAAACAGAAGTCAAATCTGTTTGACTACTTCTAGATACTTTTAGTCCACTCTAGTATTTGTCTCGTTTTTCTTAACCAAATCCATAGTTTTCCTGACATAGAAAGATGCACAGAAGAAAGGCCTCCATGCTTCTTAGAAGATGTACTCCCTCCATTCCTAAATATAAGTCTTTTTAGAGATTCTAATATGGACTACATACGAAGCAAAATGAGTGAATCTACATTCTAAAATACGTCTATATTCATCCGCATGTAGTCCATATTCAAATCGCTAAAAAGACTTATATTTAGGAACGGAGGGAGTACTTGGTAACTCAGTCAAGGATATGAGTGCAAAGCAGTAAATACTCCAAGTATTCTTAAAAAATATTTAATGTTGGTCAAATGCAGTATCTAGCATACTGCAAATGTTTATTCTAATATCATGTAAAATAGTGAATTTGCTTATATTTATTGATAGTTCTTAAAGTTATGGTAAAAACATATAACCTATCAACCACCCTAACAGATATCTTCTTGCAAGACCTATATAGATTAACATGAATAGAGCACTTACGGAAAGCTTCTAATAATGCTGTGCAGCAGGAAGCAGGCACTGGAGAAGATGGTAGCTCACGCAGAACATGCTGCAGATGTGTATGTTCACATGAGTATAGTTGGCAAGCGAACATGAACTATTGAATGATACTTGAAAAAACAACACAAATGAATCACAGCAAGGTACCTTTACACAGTCACCGACAACATGAGCATCCTCATCCGGTGCAAACTCAGTCCTTCCTGGAATAAAACAGAAACAGATGCCCAAATTGAACTATAGGTACAATGACATTAAAACTACCAAACCAAAAGCATCACCAATTAAAAACAGGACTGTTCTAAATGTCAAACTATGCAGTGAAATAAACCTTGCTCATATTCATTCATTCTTCTGTCAACCTCCTCCACATCTGCAGCCTGACGCAAAATTCCCTCCACCTTTATCCCTGCAAGATGTTCACATTTCTGGTTAGATGTTCCAGATTGGTTGTGAGGCAGCATACGGCTACCAAATGCAAAGTGCAGACAGTTCCAAACATTAGTGATAGTTGACTCTTTTTAGTCTTACCATGTTTCTCAAGAAAACACAAAGCTTTTTCTAGAAAAGAAGGGCTGCCATCAATATCTTCTAGTGCAAGAAGAATTGGCCTTCCAACAACCAAGGATTTGGTAGGCCTCTTCTCTCTCCCTGCAGCCGTCAGAGGAGAGGTATGAACAAACAATCAGAGATTGAGTTTGTCATGAGTAACAGTAAGTCATAGAATAGTGTGAGGAACCAACAATTTGGAGCTGCTCCTTCGTATGCATCTGGTGTGTCATTACGGAATATCCCATTATGTCCAATCACGAGAGCTGCATTTGGAGCCTGTGCAAGAGCTTCTTCCAATGCCGTTTTCCACTCAAGCAAATCTTCAGATGTTTCTGCCTGTTAAAAGTAGCAAGTCCTTCTATTTAGCTTTTGAAGAAGCATTAAAAGGTATAAAGCTGCATTTGCTGAAGTGAACCTGCCAAGTTAAATGGGAACATATATACCTTCAAGGTAAAAGCACGACCATCACGACCATCTGGAAATAGGACGGTCAATAACTTTTTGTCTTCCCTAACCACTACACTGTGAACGGGAAATACTGTTAGTATGACACTGGGAAAAAAAGCAAAAAAAAGGGAAGAACAAGGACTCGTTTTTCACTGGCCATGAATAACATTTAATACAACAATGTTGTTGCAAAAGGCATCAAGAGATCAACAAAAGAATATATTTTTTATGACACATACCTCCCAGAATTATTTAAGTCAATTCCTCCCAAAGTAACGTTCACTTCACCACCTCTTTGGGGTAAGGAATTCTGCAATGTCGAGAACAAGCATGTCAAGGAAGTGAGAATTAACTCATAAGATGGACCAATGAATGGACGGTACAATATTCTAGCAAGTAGCTCCATTAAACAGCATTCATGGTTTAAGTAGGGCAAGAACAAGAATAATCAGGTTCACGCCAGCTAAGCATCAAGTACTGAACATAATTCGGTATTTTTTTTACTTTTTAAGTAAAGGACCACATGAGAAGTTGGTGAACACCAGAAGAAAAGAAATAAAGCTGCAATCACATCAAGCAGCAAGCGCTGAGAAGACATCACTGAGATTGAACTAAAAAAAACTTCCGCTCAAAAAGAAAACTGAAAACAGCAAAGCCAAAATAACCATTCTGCAATTCAGCACTTAATTCAAGACAGTGTATACTCACACAAGATATTGATCTTGGTATACAGTATACACACATAAATGTCAGGACATCAAACCAGACTATTAAAAAAAAGTGATCAAGAGATATGATTAAAGCATCTAGCTGGATATTATACTAGATCGTGTTCCGAAATATTGGACCAAGAAGCAGAATATTAAAAAAAAACTGGTCTGATAAATCTGCTTAGTTTGTGCTTTCCAGTATACATGATATCCACATCTACATTATGGACAAAAATGAAAATACTAACAGGGTCATTCTTGAAGAAAATCAGCGATGTTCGGGTGAGGATGAACCAGCGCTTTTTCCAAGATTTCCATCCAATTCCTGGAAATCATATGAGCAACATTCATTTTCAGGTAAAAGCAAAATAAAACTGTATAAGTAGGAAAACTTCTGATTTTCCTTTTAATGATAAGAATATTTACATAGTAGATTGACAAAATTCATGCCATAACCCATATAGTAGATGGATTAAGCACAAATCGAATAACTAGAATGAGAATTAAACTATGAGAGTTGCCTTATACAAGATTCGGTTTAGGGTATCCGAATATCTCGTAGAAAATTAGCTAATTGTATTAATTTTGAATTTGATGATCTACAACTGAAATCATAGCCAGGTATCAGGATACAACTAAAGTACTTAAAAATTTATGGCAGACTCGGGAACTCATAAGAAAAAAGGTTTTAAAAGGAAACCGACGACACAGATTCTAACTTGGTCACAAACAATATAGAACCTATAGCTCCCTCTCTTACTTTGGGCCTGTAACAGATATGGATGGCTGTGATGTTGAAAACGTATTGGGGAAACTGGGAATGGGCCCTATGTGGAACTTTCCCACATGGACAGGAAACACAGCTAACTATAGTGCCATAATGGTATTATGAATGCACCTCCATCTGTGGCTTGAATCTGCAATCCAATTCAACCAACAGATTCATTATGTGAATACAAGTAACTCGACAGTTCTGAGTGGTGGAGACTGGCAATCAACTCCGCACCAACGGTTCAAGGGTATGGAACGGCAACCATGAAACAGCTCACCACATGGTCGATCTGGAAGCATTGGAATGCATGTGTCCTCAATTGAAACCAACCAAATATCGTGTGCTTGCTCATACAGATTCAGGTGGAAGCAAGGTCTTGGGCAACAGCAAGTGCGACAGAGTTACGGCGGATCCTGGCCATGGGCACTAGTGCTCTTGTTTAGTGTTGTGTGGGGATTAGGCTGTAATTATGAACTCTTCTTTCTATCAATTCAAGGGACAGGACTTTCGTGTTCTCTCGAGCGATAAAATACAAGCAACTCGACTTGGTCTAGCCCCCGTCTTAATTATATTTTGTACTAATACAGAGAAACCTTCAGCATCATCATCAATAAGATATATATGTTTTAGCTCTGCATATAATCCATTTCTTCTTGATGATAATTTTTCAAGAACAAGAGAAAGAAAATCACTACTGTTACCTTTAACAATAGTACGGAAGGCAAATGTAAACGCTTAATGTCGACACTTGTGTATGTAGCTTTGTTTCAAACAGAATAAGGTAAGCAGCATCGTTATGGCCCCAAAAGGATAGTTAACTAATGTGTGATGTAAATAATTTTACCTTTGGATGATATGAAGAGAGGGCCACTCTTAAATACCTGGTTATGAGGTAATTTTGATGTCAGAAACAGTACAAAGAATTAATGATAACAAATAACAGTATCTTGAATGCTTAGAAGTCAGTCAACCGGGTACTCATTACCCAGATAAACGTAACACTGTTAAAGTGACAGCTCAACAGGAACCTACATATCTGATGCATTACATAATGAGCTAATTGAATCATGAGACGTCTCTCATAGTGATACGGGTGGAAGCTATCCAAGTAGCCGGATGAATGTATGCAGCTTGTTCCCCTATGCACACGAAAACGAAACGAGGAAAAACTCCAGCAAATTCTTGAACATGTTCCCAAAATTAAATCCCCCCTGCACCAAATCCTTGCTTATCTAGTCACGAGGCACCTTAAGAATGAAGCCTCGTCCCTCAGCCTGCAAAGTAATCGGTGAACTCACACATCTCTGAAACCAATTGGAGGCACACACAAGCAGTTCCTCGTTTGAATGCCTTCATTTTTCTTAAATGTAACCACCCCTAAACAGTTCCATTGGCATTCATGTGCCGTATTAATCACTAATCAGCTACTACTCCAAGCCAAATTAAATCCGTATCCGCTTATGCTCGAGTAATAGGACATACACTCTCTGTCTCTCCAGTCCAGCCAAAACCCAGAGGCAGTAGCAGCAGCTCCTGCGAGCTCGCATCATCCATCGCTCTGTCGCCTTTCGCATCAGAGCCGCCACCACGCCATCTCGCCTCCCAGAGCTCGACCCCAAAAATTCCCCAAACGAAAACAGCGGAACACCTGTCCGCACGCCAAAGCAGAGCATCTCTCGGCCGCCCGGGCATGAGAGATACCAAACTCCGACCCATCACCCGAAAAAAAAACAGCATCTCCCCCAAACGCAGGCGAGGAATCCAAGAGCGAGAGAGAGCGCACAGGAGGAAGGGAGAAGACCACTCACCGGGCCGCCGCTCGGCGCCGCCCCCGCCGCAGCCGCCATCCCCGCCGCGCCTCCTCCTCCTCCTCCTCAGATCGTCCGCATCAAGCAGCAACCAACCAGCGCCGCCACCGCAGCAGCCACTAGCACAGAAGCAGCGGCGGCCGCATTGGATCTAACCCCGCGCCGCCGATCTGGCGTGCGGTGGAAGCGCCGCGACGCGTAGCGGGGATTAGGCGGTGGTTAGGATTTGGTGCTCGGGTTTCTCTGGAGGCGCCGCTGCCGCTGGGGAGAGGGGGTGGAGGGGGGGCGAATGCGACAGCGATTACGCGACCGCACGCACACACACACGGGCTGCCCGCCCGCCGCGATCTCTCCCCCTCTGTAAAATTTCTCTCTCCGGTCTGCGAGGAGTTTGGGGGGAGTCCACTCCACTTTGGCTTGGGTGGGGGGTGGGGGTGGGGGTAGGGGGTGGGGGTGGGGAGCTTGCTCCCAAAGCTTTCTCGACTCGATTTCTTAAGGGCATGTACAATGATGGCATATGGATACATATGCCTCATGATAAAAAAATAATTTGAAGCATATGTGTTGATTTTTCTCCCCAATGCAAGCTACTACTAGTGACCTCATAAAAAAAAATAAAAAGTGACTCTCACTACACATGCATCCCTCCTCTCCATTTTAAGTTTTTCAACTTTATGCACTGGACCACACTTTTTGTCTCTAAGCACCCGCCTCCTGAAGAGGATCCCGCTTCCCCATCCGAAACTGCTTTTTCTGTTATCCGATCCTACATGGCATGAGAGGCATCACCCTGGGGCTATGCATTGGCCATGCCCTAAGGCCCGCTGCCAAGCTGTCCACACTTGCTTTAGATTAACCTTTCCGCCCTATCCTGGCCTTGCCCCTCTGGAATGGATCTTACCTTAAACTAGATCGCGCCTCGTTTTTTTTGGAGAGCAAAAATGGTTGGGAAATGAGGCGTGACCAGCACAAAATGTGCGTACATGGACGATGCTTTACGGCTAGCTTGGTTCGGTCCGTCTCCTGGGCTCCATGCATTGGCACAAAAATTTGCATCTAGTATATGGTTCGGTCGTCTAATCACGTCTTTTTGTTCGATGATATAAGTACGATTCGCACAAGGCTCGCCGGAATTTTACAGCAGAGATCAATCCAACCGCTAAAATTGAAGTGATTTTTTTTATCCAAAGGGTATGAAGGCTCGTTGCGTACTTGTATCTGGTGGGTGGGACGCGACCGTTTTCATGGCGGCAACAACATTGTTGTACGCAGCAAATAAATCTACGCGGTACAATCCCATAAATCTGGCCGGCCGGACCGCACAGCCACCCATCCACCCAGGCCATCAACCATGACGCAAATGGGACTTGTAAACTGTAATGACAGGTTATTAACTAACTGCGCACAGTGACAGATCATTAACAAAACAGCATGGGTGTGTTAGACTGTATTTACATGTGTATATTGTAACGTTGTATACCACCTCATTATATATATATATGTGATAGGCCATCCCTAGAGGGTTGTGCCGGTTCCCCCCAAAGCCTATTGTCTTACATGGTATCACGCTAGGTTACGTCCGCTTCCGCCTAAAAACCCTAAACCGTCGCCGCCGCCACCGCCGCCGCCGCCGCGCCCGCCGCCGCCGTCGCCC